>NC_143165.1:18240760-18543790 GCF_047325235.1 Durio zibethinus
ACTTTTTTAATTGTGGTGTTATCCCGATCATCAATTATTTTTTGACTTACGGTGTTGCCCAATCATTCATTACTTTTCGACTTGCGGTGTTATCCCAGTCATCAGTTACTTTTTGCAATGTTATTCTGATCATCAATTACTTTTGGACTTGCAATGTTATTTCGATCATTCCTTACTTTTAGACTTGAATTGTTATCCTGATCATCTATTAATTTTTTACTTACGGTGTTATCTCGATCATGAGTTACTTTTTTACTTGTGATATTATCCCAGTCATTCTTTACTTTTTGACTTGCAGTGTTATCTCAATCATTCCTTACTTTTCGACTTACGGTGTTATCCCAATCATCAGTTACTTTTCAACTTGTGGTGTTATCTTGATCATCAGTTATTTTTTGACTTATGGTGTTATCCTGGTTATTCCTTATTTTCTAACTTACAGTGTTATCTTATTCATCAGTTACTTTTCAACTTGCGGTGTTATCCCAATCATCAGCTATTTTTTGACTTACAGTGTTGTCCCAATCATTCTTTACTTTCTGACTTGTAGTATTATCCTAATCATCAGTTACTTTTTGACTTGCGATGTTATCTCAGTCATTCTTTACTTGTTGACTTGCAATATTATCTAGGTCATCAGTTATTTTTTGACTTATAATGTTGTCCCGATCATTCCCTACTTTTTTACTTACAATGTTATCCTAATCATCGTTATTTTTTGGCTTACGGTGTTATCTAGATCATTCCTTGCTTGTTGACTTGTGGTGTTATCCCAATCATTCCTTACTTTTTGACTTGCAATGTTATCCCAATCATCAGTTACTTTTTAACTTGTGGCGTTATCTCGATCATCAATTATTTTTTGACTTATGGTGTTATCTTGATCATTGCTTACTTTTTGACTTACGGTGTTATCCTGGTCATTAGTATCTTTTCAAATTACAATGTTATCCTAGTCATCAGTTATTTTTTGACTTGTGGTGTTGTCTTGATTATTCCTTACTTTTTGATTTGTGGTGTTATCTAGGTCATCAGTTACTTTTTGACTTGTAGTGTTATCTCGATAATTAGTTACTTTTTGACTTGTAGTGTTATCTCGATCTTTCTTTACTTTCTAACTAGTGTTATCTCGATCTTTCTTTACTTTCTAACTTGCAGTGTTATCTCGATCTTACTTTTTGACTTGTAGTGTTATCTCGATCTTTCTTTACTTTCTAACTTGCAGTGTTATCTCGATCAATCCTTACTTTTTGATTTGTACTGTTATACTAGTCATCAGTTACTTTTTAACTTGCGATATTATCCCGATCATCAGTTACTTTTTGACTTGCGATGTTATCTCAATCATTCTTTACTTTTTGACTTGCGATGTTATCTTAGTCATTCTTTACTTCTGACTTGTGGTGTTATCCTAGTCATTAGTTACTTTTTTACTTACGGTGCTATCCCAATCATCAATTATTTTTTAACTTACGAAGTTATCCCAGTCATTCCTTACTTTTTGACTTATAGTGTTACCCCAATCTTCGGTTACTTTTTGACTTACGGTGTTATCCTAGTCATTACTTACTTTTCGACTTGTGGTGTTTTTTCGATCATTCTTTACTTTTCAACTTATGATGTTATATCGATCATCAGTTACTTTTTGACTTTTGGTGTTAGCCCAATCATCAGTTATTTTTTGATTTACGATGTTATCCCGATCATTCCTTACTTTTGAACTTACGATGTTATCCCAATCATCAATTATGTTTTGACTTGCGATGTTATCCCGGTCATCAATTATTTTTTGACTTGCGGCATTATCTTGCCATTCCTTACTTTCTAACTTGTGGTGTTATCCTGGTCATTCTTTAATTTTTGACTTGTGGTGTTATCTCAGTCATTCTTTATTTTTTGACTTGCAATGTTATCATGATCATCAATTACTGTACGACTCGTGATGTTATCCTGGTCATTCCTTACTTTTTGACTTGCTGTGTTATCCCAATCATTAATTATTTTTCTATTTACAATGTTGTCCCAGTCATTCCTTACTTTTTGACTTGCAATGTTATCCTAGTCATCAGTTATTTTTTTACTTATGGTGTTGTCCTAGTCATTCCTTACTTTCTGACTTATGGTGTTATCCAGGTCATCAGTTATTTTTTTTTACTTGTGGTGTTGTCCCAGTCATCAATTACTTTCTGACTTGCGGTGTTATCTTAATCATCAGTTACTTTTTGACTTGTGGTGTTGTCTCGATCATCAATTATTTTTTGACTGCGACATTCTCCCAGTCATCAGTTATTTTTTGACTTGCAGTGTTGTCTTGGTTATCCCTTATTTCCCAACTTGTGATGTTGTCAAAACATAAGCAATAAAAAAAAACAAAGCAAACAAAAAACAAACAAAATAACAAAAAAAAGAAAAAAAAAAAGAGAAAAAGAAAAGAAAGCAAAGGTTTGCTCACTTAGAAGCATCATTCGAACAAAATTGCTATCTGTGTCTTTGTATTACTTTTGATCCCCAAAAGCATGCAAAGAGAGGTAGCTATAAACATTGAATTTTGTTCTAGATATTTTTCAATATGATTGATCTAGAGCTCATTCGTGAACAGGAGCCAAGGCCATTTAAGAGGAATATAAAAGACCAATAATGACCTCATGAATTTGCCTATTAAAAAATTTAAAGTCAACTTGGGTCAAAGTTGGTCGAACAAAGTCAAATGACATAAAACTCGACCAAAATGAATAGAGCCCAAGTCAATTTTGAAAATTCAAAACCTCGTTGAAATCAATGTGCTTTTAAATTGAATTTGAAATTTTCCAAAACACTAAAATTTTCATTATGCCCCGAAAATGGTCATATTACCAAAATACCCTTATAAGGCTTATTTTAGTAATTTGATCTTTCAGAGCTTAAAATTTTATAAAAATTTCTAGATCTTAGTTTTATAATATTTCATGATTTTTTATACTTTAAAATCTCAGAATGAGCATGGCAGCATTGATTTCTAAGAAAATAGCCATAAATACAAAAACTTTGCACTAAGGGATAAAATGGTCTTTTTAATGGGCTTGGGAGCATAAAAATTCAATCTTTGTAGAGTTTAATTTGAGCCACTAGATCTTTTGCTGACTTTTAATCCAAGGGCCAAAGATGGCTCCTTGGAATTGAGAAAAAGATGAACTATGGCCCTTTGATGAGATTTTATCCAAGGGCCCTCATTGAGCAAGATTGAGATCTTGCTCTTTGAGGGAGCTGCTGCCAAATAAAAGAGATGGGGAGAACCTGCTGGAAATAAAATGAAAAAAGAAAGAGCATCTAAAAAAAAGAGGAAAGAAAACATATAAAAAAGGGGTTTAAAGGTGAGAGCCCATACAAGGGCATATGCTACCATTTGCATCTCTATTTTTTTTTACACTATTATTGCACCGTTCATGGTCTTTTCTACAAAGCGTTCCTTTTGCTCCTTACATGCTTTATGTTTGGTATGGATGTTGATAAATTTTGAAGCTTTACATGGTCTTTGTTTTTTTTACCAAATAGTTGGAATTCCATTTCTTGCTTTACATGCTTCCTGCCTCTTCCAATGGCAGCTGCAACAATCAACCTCATCTCATAAAGTCTTGACAAGTCTTTTTCTCTTCCATCTTTAATGGCTATCCTTTAGTTAGTATGAGTTGAAAAAAAAAAGAATAGACCTAGAAAGCTGCTGCCAAACCGTGTTGCTTAGCTTTCATAAGTAGTCACAGTTTGGATGTTTTTATGTATATAGCCCCTTCCATTTTGACGTGGAAAGAAGGCTTTAAGAAAATGTGGTATCTAAAGTAAGGAGGTAAGTTGTTAGAGGGTGACGAAATGTTTAAAAGTTTGAGTTTTCTTTCTTTTCTAGCTCTTAGTTTCGTGTGTGGATCTGAAACAAGCCATGAAGTTCCAAGCTGCATGTCTTAAAGCTCCATCATTCATATGTTTGTTGCCTTGCATATTTAAAGTGACTTAAAGTTTCAACATGTCCTTTGCTTATGGTTTATTTTCCATGCATCTACTTATAGGAAAGCTTAGGCCATTTTGATTTATTTTACTAGTTTGTGCCATCTAGTTTCAGTTCTTGTTGTCCTTTTTGTCAAAGCTGAGTGTCACTTCACTATTTTATGTTGATTGGTTTTAAAAAATGAAATAGAAAAGATGTCATATGTAGGTAGTGTCATAAAGGAAGGTAGGGCTGTAATGGGTGTACTTGGAAGACATTGATAGGATCATTATTTTCTCTTCTTGGTTTGTAGTCATTGTATGAGGCGTTGCTTGCTACATGTAGGCAGCTTGTGTTCTTTCATTATAAAAGAATAGTGCCAAACAAAGAAAGCCACATATGAAGAAGAAACAAAGGCCATGGCGTGGGGACCATTGTGGCTTTCTTTATTTCTTCTTTGCATTTTTAATAGATTAGTTTAAAATGGAATGCTAACACCATTTAGGCAGTAAAAAAGGATGATGTGGGACCACGGTAATGGATCTCATATATTTCTTTTAACCTTGATATGAATATAATAATAAAAATAATAAAATAGGAACTTTCTTCATTTAGAATATTGTGACAAATAAATTTTTAAAATATAAAATTTAAAGTTTGTTTTCAATAAAGTTTATTTTTAAGTGTGTTTGATTTTAATTATACTCATGCAATTTGTTCATGATAGCTTAATGTCAATTACAAGCTTAATTTTATGTGTTATTGATTTCTTTATTATTTGGATCTCCTTCCTTGTTTTAATTTAATCTTTTCTATCTAAATTTATGTTTGATATATTTTCAAGTAAACAATAAATATATATATATATATACAATATATAAGCATATGAAAATCATTTTCAAAAGAATTATAAAAATGATCTTGCTCCGAAAGTTTGCCAAGATGTTGGAGACTTTTAGAGAGATTTGTAAATTCTTAAAATTTAAACCTAAACTTATCTAAAACCTAAAACTCATTTTAAATTTAAAAGGGTTTGAAAACCTTTTGCAAAATAATTTGCTCTCGAATGTTGCCTAGACGTTGAGATATTTAGAAATTTTTATTTCATTAAGGATTTTCAAACATTTCCACAGCTAAAAAATAAATTCGTTTTGTTAAAATATTGATAATAAAAATACAATAATATTAAAAATAATTGAACAGGATTTTTAAATATAAAATGTCACACCCAAACTCTACCTAGATATTAGAGAGTTTGGGTGGTCTTTGTATTTTTTAAGACCTAATTTTCTTAAATTCGTATTTGATCATTATTTACATATGTTTTATTTTTAAATTAATGTCTTCATGTATAATACATACATATATGTTTGCTTTAGTTATAGTTGTTTAATATTATTTATATTATTGTATTTATATTTTTTTACTACATAAAACTTTTCTTAAACTTTTAAATTTTTAAGAATTTGCAGGAAAACCTTTTATGTAATAATCTATTCCTGAATGCCGCCTATATGCTGGGGTATTCAGGAAATTTTATTTTATTAAGAATTTTCATACATTTTTGTACTCAAAATAAATTTGTTAAATAAATAAAAGATAATAAACGGGATTTTAAATATAAAAATTCACACCCAAACTCTTCCTAGATGTTGGAAAGTTCAAGTGGTTTCTTCATATTTGAAAACCTGATTAAAATTCACTTAATCATCATTTTGCATATGTTTCCATCTTAAATTAATGTTTTCAATTATAATGCATAAATATATGTTTGCTTTAGTAATGGATGTTTAACATTAATTATATTATATTCAATTTTTTTGTACCACATCATAATTTTTCTTTAAATTTTTAGTTTTGAACAAATAAAATTAAAATAGCATTCTATGAAATATAATTGATTGGTATTCTGCCTAGATGTTGGAGAGTTATCAATAATAATTATTTAGAGGAATGTTATTTTATTATTTTTAAGAGGAAAGTTGTGATAAATCTTAAATGGAAAGACTATTTTCGAAGTTTGCTTTTACATTGGAGACTTTGAAGGTATTTTTTAAATTTGAAGTTTTTCTTACCATTTCTAAATCAAAGATTTTTAAAACAAATTTTATTTCTCACAAATCAAAGGGAATTATAATTAAATTTTATATAAGAAACCATTTTTGTCTAAATTCTGAATAGCGCATAATTACTTTGTAGCAATCTATGGGCGTTGTGGAGGTGCTAATCCTTCCACACATGTAATTGACTCTTGAACCCAATCTTGTTTTTCATAGACCAAAATTATCTTTTTAGTAAAGCTTTAAACCCATTTTATAGTTTTATTAAAAAGATGAATTTTTGGGTGGCCAATCACACCCTAAAAGGATTGGTGGTGACTTCTCATGTTTGTCACAACTTTTAAATTCTTACATCTAGTGATCGAGTCTTTGGACCAATACATTATGACAGTGATATCCAAAATCGTTTACATTCACTCCGAGGTGATATCCGAGTACTCTTCGATGGTGAAATTTGAAGTCATTTACATTTACTTGATGGTGATATTCAAGTATCCAAGTTTGAATTTGCATTCCTCTTCGGTGATGATATCCGAAGTCATTTCTACTCGGTGGTGATATCTAAGGTCTCTTTGATTGTGATATTTGAAGTCATCTCATTCTTCGATGGTGGTGTAATCACTCCTTTCAATCTTAGTTTCGGACAAAATTGGTGTCTTTAGTCTTTGCATTATTACTGATTCTCATAAATGTGTAAAAAGGAGCAGTTATAGGCACTAAATTTTGTCCAAGCAAAATCTGACCAACTTGAAACTCTTAAAATCCAACTCAGCTCACATCCAACTTTTCTTTAATTTTGATAAGTTTTTAAAATAAAAATTTGAACCAATTTGACTCAAACGCCCAAGGTCAAACTTTGTCAAATCTTATCAAACTTAGTCAAAATCAATCAAAATGGATGGAACTCAAGTCAACTTTTAAAATTCATATAATTTGGAACCAATGTGGATTAAAACTAAAATTCATTATTTTAGAGTATTAAAAAACTTGATTGCACTTCAAGAAGGGTAAAATTATGAAAATACCCTTTAGGGGTATTTTTGTAATTTAACCTTCTCAAAATTGGAATTTTGTGAAAACTTTCTTATCATAATTAAAATTTTTTTTAATGATTTTGGTTCATTAAAAACCTTGACCACACTTTAGAGGTGTGGATTTACTAAAATACCCTTAGAGGTATTTCGTAAATTGACCTTTCTGAAGTCAAAATTTCATGAAAAGCTTCAAATCATGATTTAATATTATTTGATGATTTTTGGATTATTGAAAACCTTGATCGTACTTTGGAAAGTGTGAAATGACTAAAATACTCTTTAAGAGTATTTTTGTAATTTCACCTTCTTGAGGTTGGATTTTTGCGAAACGTTCTAGAGCATGTTTTTAAATTATATGATAATTTTGTAGGCATTAAGAACTTTGATAGCACCTCGAAAGTTATGAAATTACTAAAATACTTCATAGGCATAATTTTGTGATTTGATCTTTCTGAGGTCGAATTTTTATGAAAACTTTCAGTTCTTAGTTTTATATTATTTTATGATTTTTTATGCTTTAAAATCATGAAAATGAAAAAGGAAGCATTGTTTTCCAAGAAGATAGCCTATAAATTGAAAACTTTCTAATAAGCGGTAAAATGGTCTTTTCACTTGGTTCCAGCAGCATTAAAAATTCAATCTTTGGTAGTAAGCATTCTCAATTATGGGGTTATCTTGAAGGGCTGGATCCAATGGTGAAAGGTGGCTTCTTGCAAAGAAAACAAGGGAGAATTTTTAACCATTAGGTGAAGTTTTGATATAAAGGCTTACATTCATTTGCATGGGATATTTTTTCACCATTTAGAAGGCTAGGATATAGGGTTTTTTTGCAGGAAAAGGTTGCTGGCTGGGTGGAAAAAGTGAGGAGAAAAAAAAATTATGGAGGAAAGCTTGGAGAATTTATAATCTTTCTACCATTTTTTTTGAATTTTTTAAGCATTCCATAGCATTTATCATATTTTATATACCATTTAGCTTTTGATTTTTTATTTTTTTTATAAATTTATAGTTTTTTTTTTTGCATCATTTTATTCCAAGCTTGGATAAAATTTCATCTAACTAAACCATAGTTTTGATTGAATCATTAAATTCATGCAAAAAATAAAAAATCCACGATTTGCAAACCATTGGAAGGTTTAGCTAAGCACAACTTTACCATGGCCAAACCTCCTATTAGTTCTCTTTAGATGTTATCTTTGCTTCTCATGTTGTTTATGGATGATTTAGTGGTTAGTTTACTTGTTATTTGCATGAATTTTGATTAGTTTAGTAGTGAATGTTTGGTGTTTGGCTAATGTTCTTGTTTTCATGGTTTTGTTTCTAGTTAGTTCATCACATGTTTGATAAAATTTTTCTCATGATATAAATGCCTTCATATGGTGATTTGGTAAGTGATTGATGCATGATTTGGCTTAATGAATGATTGTATGATTATGGAATGGCCATGGAGGCATTCGGCCAAGCCATTCATGCTTGGTCGAAACCTCTTTCCTTGTTCTTGGCTAGAAGTTGGTCGATTCATATAAGTTTACTTGTGTTCTTGCATTGTTCTTCAAGTTTCCAATATGTTTGATCAATTTTTCAAGAGATAAATATGTTAGTTTAGTATAACTTTTTGGTGATTTTTTTTTTGTTTATTTGCGTAGGTTTCAAAAGAAAAGTGGTTTGATCCATTTTCATCATGTTTTTGCATGCACATTTAGTTTGTAATATAGTTTTTTAAATGCGTAATTTATAATTAGTTTGCTTCTTAGTCATACATTTTTCATGCATCAAAATTTACATTTTTGCCAATGGCATTTTCATTATTTGCCACATGCATCAATATTTACCATTTTACAAATGCTATTTTCATTATTTGCTTTTATGACATGCTTTTCTTATGAAACCTTAAATTTCAAACCTTAAATTCCAAACCCTAAACCACCCTCCAAAACCTTAAACCAACCTTGAAACACTAAACACCCTCCAAACCCTAAACCACCCATGAAACCTTAAACCACTTGTGAAATCCTAAATTGAACCTTAAGCCTTAACCTTGAACCCTAACCTTAAACCTTAAATCTTAAACCAAACCCTAAACTAACATTAAACCATAAACCCTGACCTCGACCCCAAGCCAACCCTAAACTTAAACCTTAAACCAAACATTAAACCCTAACTTGAACCCCAAACCAACCTAAATCCTAAACCTAACCCCAAATCCTAAAATAGACCCTAAACTTACCCCAAACCCTAAAACTTTGAACGAACCTTTAAACCCTAAAATCAACCATTGCTCCCTTTTCATGCATTTGCATTTTGCTTTACTTTATTATTACATGCATTTTAAATTACCAAGCATTCATACTTTGTTATTCATATTCAATCATCATGCATCCATATTATTAATACATTCATACATACATGCATTGATTTTATAAATAAAGTTTCTTTAAAAAAAGGTGTTTTAAAATAGGATGATATCTTAAATAAATATAGTCTTTGAGATATGGCCTAAATATAAAGGAACTCTCAATAGCTATTATTTATGTAGGGTATTATCTCAGTTTTGTGAGATAAAAGAAAAAATCTCTAAGTTAGAAACATTTTTAAAGCTCTAACTAAATATAAGAGAGTGAAAAAAATATTTCGATACTTTGGAAATTTTCATTTTGGTCCAAAAATAAACTATTTTGCTTTTCAAAGAAAAAACATTAAAAATGTTTTGCCTTTCAAAAAAAAAAAGAAAAAAAAGAATTATTTTTTTAGAATAAAAAAAAGAAAGAAGAATTAATCTTAAACATTATAACAAGACCACTTTACCAAAGTTTAAGGATAACATATAGTTAATTGGTACTATCTTCGATGAGTGCTGTGGGGGTGCTAATCATTCCCCACACATAATCGACTTTTGAACCCTAAATCTAATTTTCACAAACCTCAATTTATTCTTTTTATAAAACTTTTAAATCTTTTAAATGTTTTATTAAAAGGACAAAAATTTTTGGGTGGCCAATCATACCTTAAAAAATATTAGTGGTGACTCCTTGTTTTGTTTTTATCGAAAATGCTTTTTAGCCCCCTATTTTTGAAATCCCCTCCATTATCCTGTGATTAGGTACTTTTTGATCCCAAAATGTCATGACAATTAGGATCAAGTAATGCTTGGATGTTTGCTTTTGTTTTGTAGGAACAATGACTCAAAGAAGCTTTAAGGAGATGTGTGGTATATGGATGATTCTTACAAATTCCAAAATTGGTTCTTGGTGAATTAAGGGAGTATCCTTTTGTGCTATGTTGCTTGATTTTTTACACATTGAGGATAATGTGTCATTTAAGTTGGGGAAGAGAAAATTTGTTCTAAATTTCTTTCAAAATTTTTCAAAATTTCTATTTTTGAGCTTAAATTGCCATGCTTAGAATAAGTATATAGCTCTTTTTAGTTATTTTTCTCATAATCCAATGATAGAACATTGATTGACTTTGAATATAGATTATTAAAAAAAAAGAATGTAGTGAAAACATGAGATGATTTCTTAATTTAGTTTTTTTTTAATTGTGATATTTCCAACTTTTTTAACACTTAGTCCTGATCATTAAGATGTACGCATGTTAGTTAAATCTTCTGTAGATATAAGGTTGCATTGATCTTTAAAGTTATATTCTTATTTTAGAATTTAATTGAGCATCTTTTAAGGTGAAATCATAGACTACACTTAACTAGGAAAATGATTTAGGTCATCTTTGTATTGTTTGAGCCTTTCAAGCTAACCTTTAATATTGTTTATCCTTAGTCACCTGTTTTAAGCCTTTCATATATCCTTTCTTTGTTTTTAACCAACATTAATTAGCTACCCTTTGATTTATTATTTTTATCTTTCTACCTTACCTTATGTGCATATGAATTAATCAAATCAATATGAGAGCTATGTTTCTTTGTGATGGAAAGGTGGAGTTCGAAAAGAAAACAGTGCGCAAAATTTTGCTGCAAACAAATAAAAGTAAAGCTAAAAATAGGTTTCAACAAAAAAAACAAAAATAAAAATAAACAAGGTTGAAAGCATGAAAACATCAACCTATATATGCAAATCATTAAAAAGTTGTTGTTTGAGAAGAAAAGAAAGGAGAAACAAATAAAAATCTAAGTTTAGGGGTGTAAATTCTTTTAAAAGCTCTTCATCAAAGAAAAAGATCCCAAGTAATGTATGTGTAGGGTTTATTGATCTTAAATTTTCTTTTATCATACCTTAACCCTAGCCTAACATTACAAGCTTAATAAAGACCCATTGATATTTAGTTAAGTGTGGCTAAATTAGTGGAAAAGGTATATGAAAAGCAAACAAATGAAATTTATGCATGCTTTGAAGTGATGTGTTGTTTTCATGTTTGCATAATTTTAATTTAATGTCTTGCATTGATATGAGATTAATTATATACACAGACATGAAAATTTGCTATTGGATGGGAGCTTATTCATGAATGAGTTTTGTGTTTAATCTATACTTATAATTTTCTTTAAAGTTATATTCATTATGCAATTTTTAAGGAACTTATGATAATCTAATTATTTGAAGTTTATATGATTGATCTCTAGCATGTTAATTTCTAATCTAGTCTAGTTTTATTTTGCTTAAGGATAAGCAATAGTTTAAGTTTGGGAGTTTGATACTCTATAAAATAGAGTTATCTAGACTTGTTTTTAGTGTTTAAATGAATGAATTTAGCTTAGTTCTTGGTAAAATAATATGTTTTTTACTCCTAATTTGCTTAATTTGATGATATGTTGGTAATTTTAAAGAAAACAAGAAATCTTACT
The DNA here is from genome assembly GCF_047325235.1 of Durio zibethinus. NCBI lineage: Eukaryota > Viridiplantae > Streptophyta > Magnoliopsida > Malvales > Malvaceae > Durio > Durio zibethinus. The sequence continues at coordinate 18,252,608 of NC_143165.1, forward strand.
AAATCTTGGAGAATTCTAGACAAATCCTATCTTAAATTGGAAAAGATCATTTCACCATTAGTTTCTAACTTGAAGAAAGATTTCCCACTTTTACTGAGATTCCTAGTTGGACTAGGATTTATCATTTTGACTTGGAATTCCTACCTTGACTTGGAGATCTATTTGGTGAAGATGACTTTGAAAGGTTTTCCTACGTTGACTAAAAATTGCTAGGTTGAATTATTATTCCTACCTAGGATAGGATTGCATGAAGGTAGCACACTAAAGAAGATGTAAAAAGCCCAAGTTACAAGATAAGCCCAAAATGGTGTCCAAAGCAAGCCTAATCTAAGAAATTATTCAAATGGAGTCCAAAATGCTACAAGGATCTAGTTTGGTGGGCTGTTAACAAGAATGGGTTATCCAAATCTCTTTTATTCAAGAAGTCTTAATTCTAGTCCAAGAAGTGCTTTAAGGTCACAAGGCCTAATCCTAGTTGAAGATCAAAGGCTAACAAGCATTTTTAAGTAATTACAACCTATTATTTTCACTTGAAAAAAAAACCTAGTCTCATCTACATACATTATTTAAAGGAAATTCTACCATCTTACAAAAGCATGAAATAAGTTCGCCAATTAGAATAGAGATGGTTGAACCAATTCTTTTGAATTCTAGAATGCCACATCAAACTTATCTCATATTTGAAGTGCCAACTAGAAAACATGTCATGAGATTTTAACCACACCAACAAGATTTGCATAAGTCAACACTTCATCTAGCCTAGATTTGGTCTACATTCATTCAAAAGAGCCAAGTCTGACTTTATTGGTATCAAGAAAGCTTTAGTACATAATAGTTCAAGCTTGGCCAAACTACATAGTGATCAGATTAAAGCCAACCACACCTTTCTAGGGTTCTTTGTAATTTTTTTCTTATAAATAGCTAGCATAGGCATTAGGGATGAGCATGGTTGGGGTGATAGCCCATCCTATAGCTTTATATTGTTTTCTTTTATTATTTTCTTGTTCTTTAAGTTCTTTTTAATTTTAAGGCTTTGGGTGGCAGACCAACCATGGTTCTTTTAAGCCTCTTTACATTGTTTTCTTAAGTTTTCAATTCAATTCAATTTGTTTTGAGTTAATTTAAATTTCTACAAGTTTAATTTAAGCTTTTCAAGTAATTTAGATTCTATTTTGATTTAATTTAAGTAGAAACTCTTTAAGTTTCTATTCTTGCTATTTATTTTAATTTGCTGCTTTAATTTAATTCAAGCTCAGTTTATGCCATTTAAGATTAATTTAGTTCTGCTCTAGTTTGATTTATGTTCCTCAAGTTAAATTTAGTTGCACAAGTTATGATTTGAAGTTGTTAGATTGAAGTTAATGTTTTTGCATGCTTTTAAGTGAAAATTTGCTCTAGTTAAATTCTGTTAAGTGTTATTTAACTTTATTTGTTTTGTTTATGTTTCATGCATGATAGATTTGGGCTAATTTACTTTTTTGAAGTTTAATAAATTCATTTAATTTAGTTTAAGTTTTGTTCATGTTAATTTATGTTGTTTAATTCAGTTTTAGTTTAATCAATTTTTCTTTCATGTTTAATTAAGTTTGATAGGCTACTATTTAGTTTATTCATTAAGTTTTAGTTTTCAATTTAAATTCATGCATGTTAAATTGTTCTTTAGCTTGCAATTTAGATTCAATTTTACTTGCTACATGTTAAATTGTCATTGCATGCCTTAATTTCCATCTTTATTTACAACTTTGATTTACTTAAACTGCTATTTAAGTTTAATTCTTTGTTTTTGCATATTTAAATTTTGGTTTTAGGTTGTTAGCTTTTTAAATAATTAAATTTTCTGTTTTGATTAGTTAAGTAGTTTAATTTAGTTCTTGCATAGTAGCTTCAATTTGTCTTAATATAATTAGGGTGTTATAATTTCGATACTTAGCATTAACTTTATTTACAATCTTCATGGGAACGATCTTTACTTACTACTTGTATGATCTGTACACTTGTTGATTCTCAATCAGTAATGTAAATAAAGTTGATATTATTTTAACCAAGCTTATACTCCAAAATAAAAAAAAAAAAAACTTACACGTTCAAGCTCCACATTTTCATAACACTTTCTTGCTATTCTATGCTTGTATATCTTTTATGCCCTTCTATTCTTTTGTTTTTCATTTAGTTGTCATGATGTTTAAAGACTCGGGGGCTGGTACCTCAAAAATTAGATGACTAGGGAAAATTTAGAAACAAGGGCTTAAAAATATTTTCAATAAAAACAAAATAATATGTCACCACTGATCTTTTTTAGAGTGTGATTGCCTACCTAAAAAATTATTTTGTCCTTTTAATAAAACATTTAAAATGGGTTTAAAAGTTTTACAAAAAGAATAAATTTGTGGTTTGTGAAATCAGAGTTATGTCCGGGAGTTAGTTATGCGTAGGGAAAAATTAGCACCCCAAATCAATTATTGAACATGACACCAATTAATTACATGTTATACTTTAATTTCAATTAAAACAATTAATTTCAATTAAAACAATCCTATTTTACTTAATGTTTAAAATTAATTCTTTTTTTTTTCTTTTTTCTCTTTTTTTTTAAATAAAAACAAATTGAAAATTTCTAACTAAACAAAACTTTTTTTTTTTTTTTTACTTTTGGATCAAGATGAAAATGCCTTAAATATTGAAACATTTCTTTCGCTCTCCTATAATTAGGTAAAGTTTCAAAAATATCTCTAATTTAAAGGTTTTAAATTGTCTCACAAAATCAAGATAACACTTTTCATATATAATAATTATCAAGAGTCCCTTTATAGTGAGGTCAGATCTCAATAACTATATTTACTTAGGATATTATCTTATTTTAAATTTTTTTTTTTTGAAAATCATTTTTTGAAAACTAATGCATGAGATGAATGAACATAATAAAGTGTGATGAATGTATGGCAATATGACATGAATGACAATGTATAAATGCATGACAATATAAAAATGCATGTGATGACAAGATAAAATGAAATGTAAATGCATGATTGGTTTTAAAGTTTAGGTTGGTTTTGGGTCTAGGTTTAGGGTTTAGAGTTTAAGATATAAGGTTTAGGGGTTAAGGTCTAGCTTTAGGGTTTTGTGTTTAGAGTTTGGTTTAAGGTTTGGTTTAGGGCTTAAGGTTTAGGTTTAGGGTTTAGGGTTTCAATTTAGGATTTAGAGTTTAGGGTTTAAGTTTTGACGTTTAAGGTTTAGGTTTTAGGGTTTGGTTTAGGATTTGGGTTTAGGGTTTCATGGAATTTGGGGTTTCATATTTACGGTTTCAATTTTTGAGGTTTTGTGGAAATGGATATGAAATAAAATCAAATTACAAAAATGCCCATTAACGAATGCATGTGCTGAAAACATGACTTTGAAAAATAATTACAAATAAGTTATTTCCAAGCTTAAATTACAAACATATTATGTATGAGAATTCAAAACCAAAATGGATTAAACATAGAAAAAAAAATTGAAACTTATTTGGATGTTCCACCATTCTTCATTATTATACCCAACCAAACAACTTCAAAAATCAACTAAAAGCAACCATCAAACAACTTTTTTTTCTTTGAAACATTTGGTCAAACATTTTAAAACTAGCTAAACATCATAAAAACATAATCTAATACTAGAATCAAACTAACCATCATTCATAGAATAAGCAAGCAAGGTTTGGCCAAACAAGGATATCATCATGGCCGAACCTACTTAGCATTTCTCCCTAGCATAATTTCATCCCACTTCATCCAAATGAGCATTAATCACTTGGAAATCATTAAAACAATTTCATAAAACACATAATGAACTAGCGTAGCTAAAAAATCTCATCAACAAAAGCACCAACCAAACAATAACACATTTTACTCAAAACACCCATTTGACCAACCTTTTCTTCATTAGAAATTTAATTTAACCATTTGAAAACTTGAAAGTTATAACTAAAATATAATCCATCAACCATGAATCAAGCAACAAATATTTACTAAACTAAACACAAGGTTTGGCCAAGGAGAAGAGCACAATGGCCAAACCTTCCTCGATGTTTTCTTAAGCATGATTCCATTATATTCCATCCAAACAAACATCATTTACTTACTCATTCAATACACAAAAACATTTGAATCATAAAAAAGCATTTATCCAACATGAAGTAAGATAAAAAGACAAAAGAAAATATGGAAAAGTTGAACATGAACCAAACACCATCACATACTTCAAAACTATACCATAAACTAACAAATAAAAAGAACACCATCAATGAAACATATATAAGTACTAAAAAAAACAAAGAACATATTTGAAGGGGAAGCCAAAAGGAGGTTCAACTATGGGTGGGGAGGATGGCCGAACTTCCAACTTGGTTTTAGAATAGTGGATTTGTGTTGTTTTGCTTATTTGTAACTTGATTCCAACTATGATTCATTGGATAAAGTTTGATTGAAACTTTGAACAAGAAAATAAACCAAAACCTTCAAGAAAATCAATAAATAAATGGATGAAATACAATGAAAATGCAATTAAAAATTTGATAAGGCTGTAAAAAATGCAAAGATAGAGGTTAAGAAAGGCCACCTTCAAAGAAGCAAGCAACAAAGAATTTTTTTCCTTTTTTTTTTCTCATGTTTTTTTCCTTTGGTTTTCTCTTCTCTCTTTCACATTTTTTCCCTTTGGTTTTTCATACAGCAAACATCTCCCCATGGTCTTGAAGAAGATGTTGGAAAAAATCATTAAAAGATTGAATTATGGCCATAAGATCAAAACATCATCCAAGGGCCAAAATTTCCCTCTTGCATTTAATCCAAGGAGCAAACTTTAGCCATTAGATCAAGAATCCTCATGAGATCTAACAATCTACATTGTTCACTACAAATGTTGGATTTTTATAGCTACTACACTAAGTGAAAAGACCATTTTACCTTTAATACAAAGTTTTTCAGTCTTTAGGCCATTTTCTTTAACATCAATGTTCTTGTACTCTTTTTTATGATTTTAAAGCATAAAATATTATAAAATATTATGGAATTGGGATTTGAAAACTTTCATGAAAATCTGACCTCGAGAAGGTCAAATTATGAAATTACCTTTAAAAGGCATTTTGGTTATTTTACATCTTTTAGGATACTGCGATAGTTACAAATGACCCAAAATCATCAAATATTATAAAAGCATGATCTGAAAGATTTCGCAAAAAAAAAAAGACCTCGACAAGGTCAAATTATGAAATTACCCCTAATGAGTATTTTAGTAATTTCATATCTTTTGAGGTATAATCAAGATTTTCAAAATTCTAAAAATCATCACATAATAGCAAACCTTGACCTAAATTGTTTTGTGATATTTGACCTTGGAAAGATCAAAGTATGAAAATATCCCTAAGGGTGCTTTCGTAATTTCACACCTTCCAAGGTATGGTCTAAGTTTTTAATGAATCAAAAATTATTAAAAAAAATTCAATTATGATCTAAAAGTGTTAATGAAAATTTGACTTAGAGATAGACAAATTACGAAAATACCTCTAGGGTATTTTGGTAATTTTACACTTTTTGAAGTGTCATCAAACTTTTTAGTGCTATAAAAATCACAAATTTCAATCTTAATCCATATTGATTCCAACTTGAATGTGAATTTTGAATGTTGACTCGAGTTTTATCCATTTTTATCATTTTTGACTAATTTTGACTAAGTTTGACTTTATTTGACCAGGTTCGATTAGGTTTTACCAGAGTTGACTTTGGGACATTTGAGTTAAATTGGTCTAAATTTTAATTTTAAAAACTTGTCAAAATTAAAGAAATATTAGATTTGAACTGGATTGAATTTTAAAAACATCACAAATGATCGAGATTTTACCCTAACAAAATTAGGTATCTACAGCTGCTCCTCTTTGCATATTTATGAGAATTAAAAATAATGCAAAGACCAAAGACATCAATTTTGTCTAGGATTGAGGGTTGAGAGGGTTTTGCTTGTATGTGCTTGTTTGTTTTGATGTTTGAAGAGGTTTTTTTTTTTAACAAAGGGCTCCGATAAACATGGGTAAGTGACTTTTTTAAGAAAAATTTAATTTTGAAAAGGTTTTTGAAGGTCTAATCTTGAAAAGTTTTTTTTTTTTTTTTGTTATTGTTGTTTTCAAGAAACCTAAATGAAAACTTGAATAATACCACCAAAAAATGAGATGACTTTGGATATTACCACTGAGTGGATACAAATATATTTGGATATCACCACTAAAGAAAAAATGCAAATTTAGACTTGGATACTCAGATATCACCACTAACTATATGCAAATGACTTCGGATATCACCTGAAACAAAAAGGGTTTTGGATATCACCAATGAGAGGACTCAGATATTACCACCAAGTAAAACAAAAGATTTTAAAAATCACCACTCAGTGAAACAAAAGACTTCAAATATCATCACCAAAGTGGACTCGAATATGACCACTGAATGAAAAAAAGACTTTGAATATCACCACCTAAGAAGACTCAGATATCACCACCGAATGAAAACAAGCTACTTCGAATATTACCACCGAAGAGAAATCAAGCAACTTTGGAATCAGCCTCAAATATAACTTGGATATCACCATTAAGTAAATTTTGTAAAAGCTTGGATATCACCATCGAGAAATTTTGTAAAAACACAGATATTACCACCTAAAAAGTTTTAAAAAAAGTTAGATTTTACCACAAAGAAATTTTTAAAAAATTCAAATTTCACCACAAATAGAGTTTTGATAAAAGATCGAATTTTACCACCGAGAAAATTTTGACAAAATTCAACCTTAAATACTCAGATATCACCACGAGAGAGTTTTAATGAAAGTCAAATTTTTCCATTAAGATTTGAAAGAGTTGGATTTAAACACTCAGATATCATCGTTAAAATCTAAAAAAGCTCGGATATCACCATTTAGGAGTTTTAAATATTCTAATTCAAACTTAAATGCTTGGATATCACCATTGAGAGAATTTTAATGAAAAGTCAGATTTTACCACTGAGATTTGAAAAAGCTAGGATTTGAATACTTGGATATCACCATATAGAAGTTTTAAATATTTGGATAACACCACTAATATTTGAAAACTTGGAATTTGAAACTCGAATATCACCACCGAAATTGAAAAGGCTTGGATATCACTATCAAAAAGGTTTAAACAAAATTCCATAAATCATTACAAAGCATGCAAAAAACTCAAATATCACCACCGAAAGAATGACAACATGCAAAAACTCAGATATCACCATCGAAAGAATTGAATAAAAGATGGCATTATCATCATAAAATCTTAACACAAATTTCTAAGAAATGTTTTTCACTATTTTTGTATCCATTCTTGTTTTTCTCTATTTTTTCTTCTTTTTCTTCTCTTCTTCTATTTTTCTTTTTTTTTTAAATCCAACCATTAAATTTTTTTTTCTCCTTTCTTCAATATTTACAAGATTTTCAAGTGTAATTATGATGCAAACATTGATTTTCAAATTGATAATGCAAATGTAAATACAATGTAAAAATTCCTATTAACCATACAAATGTCCTTTCTATGTTGCAAATGTTCCATGTGATTATGCAAAATGCAAATGTAAATACAAGTGTAAAAATTCCTATTAACCATGCAAATGTCCTTTCTATGTTGCAAATATTCCATGTGATTATGCAAAATGCAAATTTCTAATCCCAGTAATGCAAATGTCATACAAGTGTCAATACATTTTTCATGATGTAAATGTGACAATGCACATGCAACAATCTTGCTATGATGAAAATGTACATTCTTTTTTAACGATGCAAATGCCTTTACAAATATGCAAGTGCTAGGATTTTTTTTTTCCAATTTTCAAATATCATTTCTATTGATTTCTCTTTGCTTATCAAATCAACTCTTCAATTTCTTCTTAAAAGAATCCTCTCTTCCATTTTCTCATATCCTCTTCATTATTCCTTCACTTATTCTTTCTTATTTCTTCACCATCTTCTACCTTCTTTGCTTTTGAACAAACTCTCTTGAGTTTTCTCTCACTTTCAGCATGCTTTTGTACAACATGCAACATGTAACACACAATGTGCAATATAAATTTTGGACTTGATTACAAGAACAAGAAAACACTCCATCACTCTTAGAAAAAAAGATATTTTTTCTTTTTTTTCTTTTTTTAACAATATGGATGCTTCAATGAAAAACATTTTTATTTCTTAAATTTGAATTGGCCCAAAGATTCACAATTCAATAATTTTCTTTTATACCAAACATGATTTTCTTTCTATTTTACAAAATGTGATAAGTTATTTAAAATTTTTCAAATGATCAATAAAAATTTGCTTTACATAATTAAATTCCATAAACAAAGAATGTGAAATATCTTAACAGATGTGGCTTTAGGAGTCTCTTAAAAATTGGCATTCTTTATTAGCAAGGAAAAAGGTAACAATTTTTTTTTCAACTAGATTGGATGGTTCATTATGTGATGGCTTCAGTTCATTCAAAGGGACTTCACTATTTGAAGAAAATAAAATGGGTGTATATTTTTCTATCCAAGCTCACAAATGAGACATGAATTTTTCTTTAAAGCATGAATCCTATGAAAACCAAACAAGTTTGGCACTTCTTTAGTATCTAAATGTGGCATTTTAATAAATGTTAAGGTCAACTATGGTGGGGTTCAAAATTTTGCAAAGTCATGAGAAAAGAAGGTTCAAAATTTTCAGAATCAACCTCCTTTTATGCATTTTGAACCTTTCAAGACCTAGGTACCTTCAGTTCTTTCAAAAGGGTCTAGGTTGCCTCTGGTCGATATCAATAGTGACTTTGAAGCTTTTAAGATTTGCTCTTAACTGCCCTTTTATAGGGTTTTCACCTTAAAGCCATATTCATCATTCATCATTTTTTTATTGTATTTTGTTGTTTGCTTTTTTTTATTATTTACAGCATGCGTTTAAGAATTCAAATTTATTCAAAATGGACTAAAGGTCTAAACAAATAATTAAATAGTAAAAGAAGGAAAAAAGGGTTTTAGGTTTTATGACCATTCTTAAAAAAAACTCTTCAACTTTAAGCATCCATGCTTGATCAAATATGGACTTTTTTAAGGACGTAAAGGATGTAATGTACGCCAAGGCTTGGGTTGCCGAATAAAGGGATAGACATGCCCAAAATAAGTGTTTAAAGATAATTTAGACTAAGGATCATTTTTTTCATTTGAATGGTTCACTGTGGGACATTTAACCTTTAGTTTTCCCATGCTTTCCACTCAATCATTCATTTTTTCTTTTTTCTTCTATTTATTTCCCCCTTTTCCTTTTTCATACTTTTTTCTTCTTTTTTCCTCTTTTTTTCTCTTCTTTCCTTCATTTCTTTCCATTTTCTTACTTTCTCATTTTTTCCTTTTTTCTCTATTTTTTAAATGGATTCAAAACTTTTGAGTACCTATTATTGGAATTTTGCTTTCAACATATAAGGTTTCTTCTTTGGACTTTGTCATTCTTAACCCTTAGATGTATATCTTTTTACCCCAGATGTAAAAGGTGATCCTTGGTCAAGATTTATTTTGAAATAATGTTCATCAAGCTCAAAGTGGTAGCAAAGGATAAATTTTTATATTTATGAAAGGATGATGAAAGATGACCATTTATCATCTCAAGCATAAGTCACTCAAATTTGAAGAGTAATTTTTTTCAAAAAAAAGGGTTTGAATGAAGGTTTTTTTGCTTTTTTGTTAAACTCCTTTTGAAAACTTTGGTTTTCTCTCATTTATTTTTTTTCATGAATTTGTTGAGACCTTTTTATTTTTGGATTCATCCAAATGTCTCAAGTGCATGACATCACAATAAAATCTTTTTTCTTATTATTTATTCTTTTACACCCCTACCACTATTTAGGAAAGATATCATGCTTTAACAAACCACCCTTGATAAAGGTAAATATGAGAAAAAGGATTATGTGCAAGGGATTTGTTTAAAGTATCGAGGAATCATATTACTCCACAACAAGGGTTGATCACAATCTAGGTTCTCTTAAAAGCAATAAGGATATTCTTTTTAGTTAATATGCCCTAAGAAACTAGACAAGAATAATTTTTGGGGTAAATGAATGAAAAGTTGATATGTTTGGAGTCATTTTAAAGGATTGGGTGGCTGTGGTTTTAGGAATGGCATAGCCTTGACATTTATCAAATTATCACATCCAAATTTTTAAGAAAAATACCTTGTTTACCTGATCTTCTTAGAATCTAATTTTTTTTTTGTTTTGAAATTGGCTATCTCATTGTTCATTGCCTAGGAAATGATCACCACTTTTAATATCACAATATTATCAAGCAAAGGCAAGGTTCATGAATTCAAGTTTAAGTCTCTCGAAGGATTATGGTTGATGAGTGAAGTGATTTGAAAAAGGCATGCAAGTATTTGACAAGTTTATTTCTAATAAAGAATGCCAACTTCTTCAAGACTTCTTTCATCTTTTATTACAAAGGAAAACTTTTTTCCTTCTTTTTTTTTTCTTTCTTTTGCTTCATTTTTTTTTCTTTTCAAGGCACTTTTTACTCTTTTTTCTGATTTTGAAAGTTAATAATGTGGGACTTTATTCAAATCTAATAAATTTTTATTTTATTTTTGGGAAAAATCCTAAAAATTCAAAATTTAAAAGAAATTCAAAAACTTCCAATGACAATATTCACAATTTCATGAAACAATGGAATGTACCATGATTGAAACTTATGGTCTATTCATTTAATGCAAATAGTCAAACCCATTCCAACATTCATAAGGATATTCAAGCTAAAAAAAATAGCTTTACTTAGTGTTCCAATCCTTAGAACTTTGATCTTTGACTTTCCCATTGTTCAACTATCATAGCCTTTAACCTTGACTTAAACAAAATTTACCTCCATTGCTTCATGAGTTACTAAGTCAAAATACCATCGTTGATGAGGTCATCAACCTTTCCTTTAACTTTTTACATTTTTCCATCGAATAGTCATTACCCCCATGTGATAAGCACATTTACCTTTTGATTCCCTTCCCCCTCTCTATTGTATTTGAGGTACCCCTAACATGATTAGGCAATGGACTTTCTCTGACATGAGGCTTTGTTCGAGTGTCAAAATTTAATCGTCTGTCCTTCACCAAAGCTTGCATCTTATATTTCAAAATAGTGCAATCTTCTAAGGAATGACCATGGGACCAAAATGATATTCACATCAAGCATTAAGGTTGTACCATTTAGGGTATGGTGGTTTAAAAGGTTCAATGGGGATAGGGGCAATAAGGTGGCCTTTCAGGAGTTATGGGTAAAGATCTATGTAGTACATGGGTATTGGGTCAATAGGGGTTTTTCATTTAATTTGGTGGTGCAAGGGTTTTTCTGTTTTGGGTTTGAATTGCTTTGTCAAGAAAATGGTTGTATGGTTGGTGTTAGAATGAATTGGGGAATTTCAGGTTTGAAATTAGGTTGGTACATTGGTTGCAGTGGTGGTGGGTATGAGTATAGTTTTTAAGATGCTTGGTTTGTGGATGGGTAGTGGGGTGGATAAGTAGGGTATGAATCATAAAGTACAAAATATATAAATGATGAACTTTCAAATATCGCTGCTTGAGTCTCTGATTTTTTCTTTTTAGAGGTCAGGGTTTTCTTAGCACTTATGGTCTCTTACCTTTTGGGTGTAACTATTTGTGCCTCTGTTTTCTTTTTCTTATTTACGCTACTCCATCATCCTCTACATCAATCTTATTAATCTTGCCATTCATCATTTCCACGTTTTGAAGGATCAACTTATTTAAATCTAAATTAACTTTAATCAAACCTTTTGGTGCATGTTCTGTTAGAAACCCTTTTGTCCCTATTTCTCTTATTTTGACCAATTTTATCATCACTTATAATACTATTCACTATCTCGATAAGGATCAATAAAAGATTTCCATAAATAATTGGCTTTCCTTCGGCATCAAAACCTAACAAGCTGGCATTGATCAAACCTTGCTCCTCATACTTTAGGGATGTGCAATTTTCCAAGGAATGGTCCATATTGCCAAAATGATATACATAGAGAGCATCAGCATTATACCATTTTGGATATGGGGTTTCAAGAGGTTTTGTAAGGATAAGAGCAATAAGATGAGCCTTTACCAAGTAAGGGTACAAGTATATGTCATAGGCATGGGGTCAAGTTGTGTCTTATCTTTTTTTGTTTTTCATTTGAGGGATTGTCATAGAGGTGCAGTGTTAAGAACATAAGACATCAACTGAATAGGTGGTTAGGGAGTAGGGGGCTTAACAAATAGTTGCGAAATGTGGAATGGAAGACATGAGTTTAGGTGTGAAATTTTTGGAGATTGCACAAAGTTTGGGGGTTTGATCTTAGGTGCTTGTAGAGGAGGTCGAGGCCAATCATGAGAAAATTTTAAGTACAGGTATGGATTTAGAATAGTTAGGGATGGTCATTTGAAACATGGTGACTTTGTCTTGGAAATTAAACTTTTAAGCTCAATCATTTGTGTGGCCAATTCATTCATCCTTTTCATAAGCTTTTTCTAATCTTCACTCGAGACACCTTGTGCATCAAGATTTTTTTAAGAGATGTTGGACCTAGTAAGAACCCATTGACCTTGATATGATTGAATTGGAAATGATAAAAACCTTTGAGGAGCAACAATATTAACCTTTTCACCATCTTTAACCATTTCCACCAATTGGTTAATTTGTTGTTTCATTTCACGAAGTTTATGCTCGAATTCCTCTTAATTTAACTCCAATGCACTAATGCTTACTTCTAATTGATCTCTCATTTTTACAATTCTAATACCCATTAAGACAAACATTTTATTTCAAGGGTTTTGTCCAAAAGTCTATGATATTATTCTTAAGAATGAATGCCACCAAACAAATGCTAATTTACATAAGAAACCAAACATGTTTATGAATACATGAATATGATTATGATGTAAAAGAATGTCATGAAATAGCAAAATGCCTAAGACAATGGATTTTTATATGTATAAAGCCCAAATGATAAAAATCATACTACTCAAAATATGCATCCAAGGAATGCAATGTTTTGTTTTATGAGTGGTAAGGTATGTTCCTATGGAATGCAAGGCATGTTTTACAAACCCAACCATTCATGAATCTATATGCATACTATATAAGTGCAAGAAATGCAATGTTGTAAAGGTGATGAGACATATTCACATGAATTGCAATTTGTACAATGCATGCTTTAAAGATCCTAATATTCATGAATTCATATGCATGAAATGTAAAGACATACTATATTAGTGATAAGCTGTATTCCTATGATTAATGCAACATACTTTTATGAAATGATGACATATTATATACAAGAGACATATTTACATTAAATGCAATGCTTATGTTATGCATACCTAATGAGGTGGAAACTACCATTGAGATGTGTAATGAAATGGAGTGCGCGTATTAGCAATTAAGATGTGCATGAAATAGAATGCATGTACCACCTATTAACATATGCATGAAATGGAATGCATGTACTATCTATTAATGTGAATAAGATGGAATGCATGTATTATCCTATTATGATGTGCATAAGATGGGGTACATGAACTTATCTTATTAAGAGGTGTATGAGATGGGGGTGTATGTATTATGTTATTATTTCTAATAATGATAAAAATTTATGAAAAAATGAAATGCAAAACATGAAACAACATTCAAACTCAAAATTTTTTTTCTTTTTTTCTTTCTTGTTTTTAGGGAGGAAAATTTCAAAAAACACACATGAATGCAATCATATAGGATGATTAGGATTTAAAGATTTTTTTTCCATTTTTGTTGTTTTTGTTTCTTTTGGCTTTTTTTGTTTTTTAGAATAAGGAAAAATTCAGGAACACAGAAATAATCATACAAAATTGACTAAGATTCAATTTTTTTTTCTCATTTTTGACTTTTATTATCAAGTCAATAAACAAATAACTTAAGAAAACCCTTCATTCCTTTTTTTTTTTTTTCTAATTTTGGACACATCAAATGATGAACTATATGAAAGAAGAAATTTTACTGAAAGTATTTTTTTCTTTTTTTTTAAACACTAAGGATTGTTTTTCTTAATGATTCTTTTCTTTTCCTTTTTATTAAAAGAAATAATACAAACTATCAAATTAACAAAAAAAAAAACCAAGTGAGAAAAGTGAGGGATGCTCCTTCGTGTGACTTATTCGAGGTAATTACTATGGAAAAGGTGCGACATGGCTCTACCTAGGGTTGGCTCCCTAAAGTTTACTATATACTAGGTTGGGAATTGATGCATTTAAAGGTTCTCAAATTATTTCTTACATCATCGTCCATCATTTACTAATGTGGTACCCCAATCCTCACCCATTACAAGCTATGAATGAAAAGGATTTAATCTGAGTAGGAGTATTTCACTAGTCATTATAGAGGTTTACACCTCACGATAGTGTAGCTACTTTACTTCTTCTTAGTTAAAGTTAAAGCTTGGGTATAGATTTTATGCATGCCATGTAGTGTGAGTGTATGCGAAAGAACATACAAACGTTTCACATTTTCCTACAACTACCCCTTATCTTAAATGCCTCACAAATATTAAAAAAAAATAAAGAACAACAATATATAATAAATGACATAATTAAAATACGTATGAAATGACATAATTAAAATATGCATGAAATGCGAAACAAACACACCTTTTCTTTTCTTTTCAATTTTTTTGGAAACAAAAAAAATTAAAATCAAAACATTTTTTTTCATTTTAAAAATTTTTTTAAAACAAGGAAATTAAAATCATTACATTTTTTCATTTTTTTTCCATTTATTTTAGTTTTTTATTTTTTATTTTTTTCAAAATTTCCATTTTTTAAGAAAACAAGAAAATAAAATTCAAGGAATTAAGATTAAACACTAATTAAGACCATTAAACCAAAATTAAAGATAATATACAATTAATTTTTTGCCTGACTCTTTAAAAATGTATCCCCAACAGAGTCACCAAGCTATCACAACAATCAGGACTTAAGGATGAGTGACCCAAAAATCAGACAAATAGGGAAATTTTAAAAACATGGGCTTAAAAGTATTTCCAATAAAAACAAAATAAGGAGTTGCTATCAATCTTTTTTAGGATGTGAATGACCACCTAAAATTTTTTTTTCATTTTCGTAAAACATTTAAAACGAGTTTCTATAAAATGAACAAATTCACGATTTAGGAAATCAAAGTTTGGTCTAAGAGTAGGTTATGCGAGGGAAAGATTATTACCCCTACAACGCCTGTTGAAGATAGTACCAATTAATTGCATATTATCCTTTAATTTCATTTAAAACGATCTCATTTTACTTAATGTTTAAAATTAATTTCTTTTCTTCTTTTCTCTTTTTTTCTTTTTTTCTTTTTCTTTTTTTAAAAACAAAAATAAATTGAAATTTTCTAACAAAACAAAACATTTTTTTTTTTACTTTTGGATCAAGATGAAAACACCTTAAATATTGAAATACTTCTTTCACTCTCTTATAATTAGGTAGAGTTTCAAAAATATATCTAATTTAAGGGTTTTTTAATTGTCTCACAAAATCGAGATAACACCTCTTATAAATAATAATTATTAAGAGTCCTTCTATAGTTAGGCCAGATCTTGATGACTATATTTACTTGAGATATTAATTATTTTAAAATATTTTTCTTTGAATATCAATTTTTGAAAACCAATGCATGAGATGCATAAACATAATAAAGTATGATTAATGTATATCAATATGACATGAATGACAATTTATAAATGCGTGACAATATAAAAATGCATGCGATGATAAGATAAAATGAAATACAAATACATGATTAGTTTTAGGGTTTAGGTTGGCTTGGGGTCTAGGTTTAGGGTTTAGGGTGTAGGGTTTGATTTAGAGTTTAGGGTTTAAGGTTTAGCTTTAGAGTTTAGAGTTTAAGGTTTGGGGTATTGGGTTTAAGGTTTAATCTAGGGTTTCAATTTATGGTTTGAATTTAGGGTTTAGGGTTTTATGGAATTTGGGTTTTCAAATTTAAGGTTTCAATTTTGGAGTTTTATAGAAATGGACATGAAATAAAAGTAAAATACCAATATGCTATCAATGAATGCATATGCCAAAAACATAACTTGGAAAAAAAAATTACAAACTAAGGTATTTTCAAGCTTAAATTATAAACATGTTATGAATAAGAATTCAAAACCAAAATGGATCAAATATATATATATAGAAAAAAAACTTTGAAACTTGTTTGGATGTTCCACCATTCTTCATCTTTAAACCTAACCAAACAACTTAAAAAGTCAACCAAAAACAGCCATCAAACAACATTTTTTTCATTGAAAATTTTATTCAAATATGTTAAAAACTTGCCAAGCTTCATAAAAACATAATCTAATACAAGAATCAAAGTAACCATCATTCATAGAACAAGGAAGCAAGGTTTGCCAAACAAGGATGTCATCATGGCTGAACCTACCTAGCATTTCTCCCTAGCATCATTTCATCCCACTTCATCCAAATAAGCATTAATCACTTGGAAATCTTAAGAAGAATATCATAAAACACATAATGAACCAACATAGCTAGAAAATCTCATGAACAAAAGTAGCTAGAAAATCTCATAAACAAAAGCACCAACCAAACAACAACACATTTCACTAAAACACCTGCTGGAACAACCTTTTCTCATTAGAAATTTAATTTAACCACTTGAAAACTTGAAAGTTGTAACTAAAATATTATCCATCAACCATGAATCAAGCAACAAATCTTTACTAAACCAAACACAAGGTTCAACCAAGGAGAAGAGCATAATGGTAGAACCTTACATGATGTTTCCTTAAGCATGATTCCATTCTATTCCATCCAAACAAGCATCATTTACTTACTCACTCATAAACAAAAACATTTGAATTATAAAAAGCATTTATCCAGCATGAAGTAAGCTAAAAAGACTAAAAAAAATATGGAAAAGTTGAACATGAACCAAACACCATCACATACTTCAAAACTATACCATAAACTAACAAATAGAAAAAACACCTTCGATGAAACATATATTAGTAAAAGAAACAAAAAACATATATGGAAGGTTCAATCAAGAGAAGGTTCAGCGATGGGTGAAAAGGTTCGTCTTACTTCCAACTTGGTTTTACAATGGTAAATTTGTGTTGCTTTGCTTATTTTCTAACTTTAATCCAACTATTGATTAATTGGATAAAGTTTGATCTAAACTTTGAACAAGAAAATAAACCAAAATCTTTAAGAAAATCAATAAATAAATGGATGAAACATAATGAAAATGCAATTAAAAATGTAATGAGGATGCAAAAAAATGCAAAAATGGAGATTGGGAAAGGCTACCTTCAAGCAAGCAAACAATAAATCTTTTTTTCTCTTTTTTTTTCACGTTTTTCCATTTGGTTTTTCTCTCCACTATTTCACCTTTTTTCCCTTTATATTTTTTATGTAGCAAACGTTCCCTCATGGTCTTGAAGATGGTGAAAAATATCTTTGAAAGATTAAATTATGGCCATAAGACCAAAACATCATCCAAAGGCCAAAATTTCTCCCTTGTTTTTAATCTAAGGAGCAAACTTTAGCTATTGGATCAAGATTCCTCATGAGATCTAATGGTCCACATTGTTCACTATAAATGTTGAATTTTTATAGCCATTAAACCAAGTGAAAAGACTATTTTGCCCTTAATATAAAGTTTTCGATCTTTGGTTATTTCCTTGGAAATCAATGTTCTCATGCTCATTTTTGTGATTTTAAAGCACCAAAGATTATGAAATATTATGAAAATAAAATTTAAAAATTTTCATGAAAATCTGACCTTAGGAAGGTTAAATTTCGATATTATCCCTAAGAGGTATTTTGGTAATTTCACATCTTGAGGTACAATCAAGGTTTTCAAAATCCTAAAAATCATCAAATAATATCAAAACATGATTTGGAGTGCTTTATGAAATTTCAAACTTAGGAAGATCAAATTACAAAAATACCCCTAAAGGTATTCTTGTAATTTGACACTCCTAAGTTGTGGTCTGAGTTTTCAATGCATCAAAAATCATTAAAAAAATTTAATTATGATCTTGAATTTTCACAAAATTTAACTTCGAAAAAGCTAAATTACGAAAATACTCCTAAGGATGTTTTAGTAATTTTACACTTTTTGAAATACCATCAAACATTTTAGTGCTTTTAAAAAATCATAAATTTCAATCTTAATCTACATTGATTTTAATTGGATTGTCAATTTTGAAAGTTGACCTTAGTTTTATATGTTTTTACCAATTTTGACCTATTTTGATCAAGTTTGACTAATTTTGACTTTATTTGGCCAAGTTTGACTATGTTTGACCAAAATTGACTTTGGAGTATTTGGGTCAAATTGGTCTAAATTTTGATTTTAAAAACTTGTCAAAATTGAAGAAACATTGGATTTGAACTAGATTAAATTTTAAAAGTTTCACAAATGGCCAAGATTTTGCCTAAACAAAGTTAGATGTCTACATTAGTTTCTACACAAAAAATGATGAAGAAATACTACATATTAATAACCCTAAAATGATTTGAATAACAAATACTCTTCAATAAATTTCTTCAATAAAAAAGATAGCTATGCATACCTTAAATGTTTCTGATAACAAAGAATTAGCAAATGCATCCTAATTTGATTGAGAAATTATATCTTCATAACACATGGGATTGAGCCAAAATCTATGGGTTGGCTCTATTAGGGCATATGTAGTTATTTTTTAATCTCCATTTTACGTTTCTAAATTTTTAACCAATTGATTATAAGGCAACAACCTTTTGAGCTGCCCTTACCTTAAAGTGCTCTTAGCAAAAGAGAAAGAATACATTTCAAAAATTGTACAATGAGTAAAAATCAATCTTATTACGTTAAATAATATAACTTATCAACATCAACTCCTAAATCTTTTGTTTTTGGTCATCTAAAACTTTGGACTAATGGTCGATGCTAATATGTATTGATTTTCAAACAACACTATCAATATGGCTTTGCATCTTGTCTTCGACACTACTCATAGGTTGGCCTTTTGTGCAAAATTCCCTTTTTAATCTCATACTAAAAAGAAGTGTATACAATTTAGCCAAATTTGTAAGTCCCCTTGATTTCCTTTTCTTTGGTGCTATTTCATCTCTATTTGGTTCATCAACATTCATTCTATGTCCAAATATTATATACATATTGTTAAGGTTACACACATTTAACAATAATATTTTATTTATGTTATAGTGCTTTCCCAATGACTCAAAAAACCCTCCAACAATAATTTCATGGTTCTCTATAATGTCTTATTGTTTTGGATTTTAATATCGCAAATCAATGAAATTAGTTCTTACCTTAAACAAGATAGTAGCCACAACAATGATGAAGGAGACAAAAAAATCTCGCAAAAAAATAAATAGTGAACAAATGAAAAAATGTAGAGTGAGATGAATAGTCAGTGAGTAGAGAAGAAACAATAAAGAGAAAAAAGTCGTTTTTACGAAGGTAATAAAAGTAAAAAATAACTTTTGAAAACACCAAATATCTAAGTTTACTACTATGATAATATAAGATGATGGTTGCAAAATGACTTTTGACTATTTATAAATTAGATTACAATTATAGAAACAGTTACCATCTTTATATAAATTAGATCATATTTGAAATAAACAATTATCATGTTTTATTACTTAACATTATGCTCAAAACTTCGAATTATCATTTTTTATGTTAAATAAATAATAAAATATTAAATTTACATGTTATATTTACATATATAAATAATTTACAAATAAATAAAGTAAGTTACACTTTATATAAATATAGAAAGTACTCTAATTAAATCGTTTGCAAATTAAATAAATATATTATAAAAATATTAAATAAATTATTTATTTAAATAAGTTTATAAATGTCACGTGGTATTCATATGTCATTAAAGACAATATAGTAATAGAATTCATTAGATAATCTTAGATTTTGTGAAGCAAATATAGAAATCTGACATTCTCCAATACTAAACCAAACACCTAAATCTTTTATTACTCATAATCCGTCAAGTAAAGTGATTTGAGAAAATTACTTTTTCAATCAGAATCCTACATTCCATGAACACAATGCCTCTTTAGTGATTTGTATTCTCTACTTATTATTTCAAGTTTATAGCACTTAAGTATCATATATCTTTAATTCTCAACAAAGTGTTTACGTACAAGAAAATTATATACATTATTTACGTGATTTGGCTTAAAATGCCTATATCCACGAGAAAGGGAAAAAATTTTCAATATGAATAAATAAACTTTAAAAGTACTAGTTAACTCGGAAGACAATAAATTTTTCAAGTATTATTAATGCTTATATTATATTAAAAAATGATGCGATCATTATTAATTTGTTATCTAAAAAAATTAAAATTGCGGCGAGCAAGAAAAGAAATAGAGATATGAAAATATAAGTAGTGTCACATGCTAGCCTCCGATCTATCATGAATTGTGTCGTGTCAATTCATGGATAAATTGGTTAAGAGTCATACTTGGCACGACACATAATTACAGCAATATAAGTTGTGCTAGGATCCATGATTTGTTAAGTCATGTAAAGTTATGTTGTAGATTGTTTGCCCATCTTTCTACCTTTAAAAGTAATTAACAAATATTCATTATTTGTCACTAATTTTGGTGACCTTTTTATGAATATTTTTTATAACTAAAATTTATTTGGAAAAAGAATGTTTTCAATATTCAAAAAAATTTATATATCATTTTATAAAATTAATATTATCAAATTTTGATAGAAAAACAATCTAGTATAATAATTTTTTTACCCCATTTCGTACGTTTATATTTGATTTTTTTATTAAACAAACTTAACTTCATCATTATTTTTTAATTATTATATTGAATTGCAATTAAAAAAATTCAAAAACTTTAAAATAAAACTTTAAAAAACTTATATTTAAAATTTGTTTATTTTTATAATTTTATTAAAATTAGTAGTTAAAATTAAGTTTATTTGACCCCAAAAAGCAATAAAATAATAAAATAATAAGGACGCGCGTTTGGAGTCAGGTCACTTTTATAAAACATTTTTACTGTTACTACACGGAAATAAACCACTGGCTTCTCCACCTATAATAATTTGTACACAAAGATAACCATTTTCTTATTGTGGTAAAAAATACAAGTGAATAAAAATTACAGCAGTGAAAAAAGAAAATCCTTCAAAAACACCAGAGGAAAAAAAAAGTTAAAAAAAATAGTTTTTAGAAGGTCCATGGTCAAAACTGCCAACCGACCCTCTCAAAACAAAACTTAAAAAGAAGATAATTACCAATCCATCCAGTCCCGAAGAAAGGGGAAAAAAGCTAAAATCTGTAAAATTCTGAATCACCAAAACCATACGCGGAACCATCATCATCGTCACCCAACCAATCAGCGCAAAGAAAACCAGGCAAGCAAATCCTCACTGATGCGCCTCCGCGTGAAACCGACGCGCTGATCGGTTTTGAGAGTGGATCGACAAAGCGGGCAATTAAAATTGAGATGATCAAGCCAACCATCAAAGCAATCCTTATGAAATACGTGGCAACAATCGAGTTTCCTCACCTGCTCCCCATCTCTTAGCCTGCACAAGCACACCATGCAATCAGAGCTCTCTCCTCCCCCGCCACAATATCTGTACGAGGAAACCTTGTTTAAGTTGAGCTGCTCGGCGAGTACGAGGAGGCTAGCGAGGCCCGAACCTAGGAGTCCGACGTCATCGACCGTCGTGGTGGTCTGGTCTGGGCAAGGAAGGAGGCCGGTCGAATGGAGTAGATCGAGGAGCAGATTTCGGACACAGCCGACGCAGTTGGCGATTACTGCTACAAGAAGAAGCGGGATTGAATCCGACGACACGTCGTTTAGCTGGCTTTGTAATCCCATCTTTGTCTTTAATTTTAGAAATATTTTGTTTTGATTGGTAAGTGAATTTGAGGAAATAAGTAGTAATATTATTTACAGATTGGAGGGGGAAGAGAATAGAGGAGATGAGGTTCTTATATATAAAACACAACAATAAGAAGAAACGTTATGCAGGAAAAGAACAGGAGAAGCTAAAAAGTGGGAGATTAAGGCCATGTGTCGTGGGGTCAGCTTGTAGAAATAGTTTGTTTCTGATTTCATTTTTTAATTTAATATGCTTGCTTTTACAATTTTTTTTTATAAGATAATGTCTGTTTTTAAATTATAATAAAATATTTAATTTCATCTATGAATTTAAAATTTTTTTAATATAATATTTTAATTATAAATTTATTAATAATATAATATTTATTTTTAATATAATTAATTTTAAATGATAATACATTATAGATAAATAATTTTTAAAGTATAAAATTAATTAATAAATTTATAATTCAATAATTTTTAAAGTATAAAATTAATTAATAAATTCATAATTCAAATTTCATAATAAAAATTTTTAAAACTCAAATATCACATTGAATAATTCATTATAATTTAAAAATTATTTATGATATTATCGTTTCTAAATATTTGATCATAATATTTGATCACATGGTAAAATGAAGTTGAACTTGAAAATTTGTTTAAAAAATTTTATACTTATCAAACATGATTTGATAAAAAAAAAAGTTAAAACTAAAATTTGAAAAATCAAAGTTGAATTAATTCAAGTTAAAAAATCGAATTTAAAATAATTAGAATATAAAAATTTTTTGAACTTAAATCTAATAAAAAATTTGAAAATAAACTAAAATAATATTTTTACATAAAATTAAAATAAACTAAACTAGTTCGAATATGATTCTAGAATCTAAAAATATATGAATCTAAAATGGTTTAAACATAAAAAATTTAAATATAAAATAACAAAATATGAAATTATACGTCCCCAACATGATTCAAATTCATAGTGATATCTTAGGCTTAGATTTTTTTTTCTTTTTTTTTTTTGTTAAGTGGTTTTTCTTTTTTCTTTTTTTTCATAGGGAAACAACTATGTTTTGTTTCCATTCCAAACTATTTTAATGGATAAGTGTTTAAGCCAAAAGTGGTTTTGAGGGTAAGCACTAGGTAAATAAAGAAGAAAGGTCAAAGACAAAGGTCAAAGGTGACTCTGATATTTGTATTTCAACGTTTAAGTTAGAAAAAAGCAAGAGGAAAAAAAATAAAAAAAGAATGGCCTAGCCTTACTTGAGGGAGAATATGAGGTATTTATACTTGGATGATGTGGCTGGTGGGATTCGACTTGGAATAGGTCTAGCCAACATGGATTTAGGTGGACCAATCAAGAAGCGGTGTGTTAGCACATTCATTTAAACACACAAATAGTAAAGTGAAAGCCCACGTTAGCAACATGAGAGGTGCAGATCCGAGAATCTTGACCATGCACTTTCTTAATAACGGTCTAGCCATGTCAACTTGGCATAATAATGGAATTATGTCAAGTTAGCTAAATTACCAAAATATCATTGGGTTTTTCAAATATTTTCTTTGGCTTAAAATGACTGTTTTGCCATAGAATTTCATTATGTCTACATTCTATCCCTTCCATTAACTAGTTGATAGTTAAGACTAAATAATCTAAGCTTTGCGTAGGTCAAAGTTTGTTTAGGCAAAATAAATGCATTTTTCTATCAATGTATTTAGGTTTGATGGTCAGGTCAACCTACTCGATGATCTAAACTTTGCATAGGTCAAAGTTTGTTTGGGAAAAATAAATGCATTTTTCCATTGATGATTTTAGGTTTGACGGTCAGGTTAACCAACTCAATCGACTATATGGAGGTGAGTATCGATGTAAGGCTAATCTAGATGAGGTATTCCAACTAGTTATTCTTGGTGTGTTTTGGTATTCCAAGTATTTTTCTTTTCGACTTCATGTCTTGTGAAGATTTTTGCATAGCATGTTGTGAGTTTCGAGGTGAATTATTGAGGAAAGAGAATGTCAAGCTCGATGGCTTGCCATTAATTATTTTTTTAGGTTGAGAAGTTGAAAGATCATCATTTTCCAATATATACTTGCACTTTTTCTTTCATAATATGCACGATTAGTTTTTTAAAAAGGTTTTTGTTCTTTGAGAATTTCAAGTATTCTTAAGAGTTTTAGGTATCCATAAAGGGTTTTAGGTATTCTAAAGGTGATTTTAGGTATTCTATTGGAATATAAGGTATTCCCTTTTGACATCCTTATACTTTCACATGTTTTCAAGTATTCTTTATCTCAGCCTATCCTTAAACTCTTCACATTGGTTTCGTACATTTTTTTCTAAATTTAGGTACGTCTTTCTTTTCCATGTCTTATCTTGAATCCACTTTCGATTCATTAGAAGCTAAAGTATACCTAAGGGCCATGATCTTGTCCAGCATAACTCATTCAATTGAGTTAAACACCACTTTAACTTTCAACTTAATTATATAGAGTCCATTCCACGTCGTTTTAACACTCGAAACGAATAGCTAAATGGCCATAAGTTGTTTTGGCCTTTGCCCAAATACAACCATAAAAGCTTTCTATAATGGTTTTCAATCCCAAAAAGTGTTGGTATCAAGTCGTGGTGCTAGTCCTAACCAACCGGCATTACTTATTACTGTTTAACCTCAATTTTCTCTTTTTCCTATAGAGCCTAGATCTAAATCCTAATACTCTAACCATTTTGGTGCAAAATACATAACTCAGATCGATGATGAAGCTCAAGTTGATTCACCTCAGATCAGTAATATTCTTTTAGTTAGTAACCTTTTGGAAACCATGAGGTCTTTAAAAGGCATAATTTTGATCTTTTCAAGGATTATTTAATTGAGTCTTTTCACCTTTTCAATAGAATAACTCAACACCAAGGTAGAAATAAACTAGGGGTGTATAAGGATGTCATGATGGTCAAGCTAAGATTTACTTTACACCCATTATTGTGACTATGATAAATTTCTACGAGCTAGCTCTCTTTCATCTTACCTTGACTGCTTGGCATAGCATTGTAGGATTCATAGTGTTGGCTAAAAGCTTAGCTTGACCTTTAACACTTAACCTATTTAGAATTTTCTTCCTTATAAAAGCCCTTCCTAGAGAGAAGAGTTGGTATTAAGTTATAGCTTGGGCTAGTAAAAAGTTGGTTGATAAAATTCTTGCCTTGATCAAGACTTGAAATTATTTTTTTTATTTTGTGGTACCCCGGATGAGGAATAAGAGGTCTGAACTAGTCTAGGTCAATTCATCAACCATTATTAAGGGAATAACTCTATCTCCATGAAGGTCATCCATACTTTTCAAAAGATCAATAAAATTAGGAAATCTAGGGATTTTTTTTTTTATAGATGTAAATCATTTGACTTAGGTGAAGGCCTTGTGTTGGTTTAAAAATAAAGGCACCTAGGAATAGCTTAAACCTAGGTGCCTTTATTTTTTACTTTTCTTAGTACTCACTTCTTGTTGATTTACTTATTTCAAGTATGTGAAACACCGGGAATCAAGTTTAGTCAAACTCCTAGGCTAACCAGGATGAACAATGAGTTACTACCCTTAATGTGTTTGACTTTGCCAAACCCATCGAAAGGTAAAGTAAAAGAAAAAGAAAAAAGGAAAACATAAGGGCTTGTCTAGCAAAACTCATCTTAAATCAACTATTTAGGTTAAAGTCCCTCCAATTCATTTTGCCCTAGCTCCATCCTTTTCAAAATAAGAAGTTTTTGAGGTTTAACCTCCTAAACCTACCAAGCAACCTTGTCTTACTGAGGTAACAAATATCCCTTCATCTTTTCCTTCAATCGAGGTTCAACCTCGCAAACTTGCCAAACTACCATGTTCTATTGAGGTGGCAAATATCGCTCCATCTCTTCCTTTAGTCGAGGTTCCTACCAAGGTTACCTCAAAGGTAGTCATTTTTACAATTCAAATTGGTGAAAAAAAGAGTGCCTATGACTTTACAAAGTTCTGTTGAAAAAATACTTTATTTATGGTTCTTTTTGTAAGTGAGCTTGATTTTTGGGCTATTATTTATTGCTCTTTTCTTATGATTTAAACTGTTGTCTTACTTTTATTCTTACACTATAGATAGAAAAAAATTTAACATACCTTTATCACATAATTCAAATTTGCTAGGCATTATGCCTATAATGTTTTAGCTCATGCTGACTAGGTTAAGGGTCGTATGAAAAAATTTAAGGCTAAAAAAGAAAAGCTTGATAGGTTTCTTATTGCTTATAACAACATTAAGTCAAAGCAAGACACATTCAAAGTTGAGTTGGACCAAGTGAGGTCGGAGCTAGAAGAGAAGAATGCTAAGCTAAAGAAGAAAGAAGTCGAACTAAGGGAACTTTAGACTAGGTTCCAAGAGCTCAAGCATAAACATGATGAGGTCAAGTTCAAATATCCATAATAGATTAATGATGCTGTGAATGCTACCTTGGCTAAATTTCAAGAAATTGAGGAGTTCCAAACTGTTGCCAAAGCTGTGAATGCGGCCAATGTTAGAAGTGCTTTCAACTTAGCCAAAATGAATTTTAATACAACTACCTTAACCTTTCTATGGTCTTCATTGACAACTCCAAAATCATCTATCCTTAGGATAAGAGGATTAAGATAGTGATAATGAGCAGATAAGGGTGATGATGATAACAAGGACGAGGAGTAGATCGGGAGTCAAATACTAAAAGATGGTGAAAGACTTACAGAGACTATAAACACTAAGTTAAAGATGATGTCATTATCGAGGTAGTGCAGTAGTAGTAGCAAAAAAAATGAAATTCAACGTAAATAGTAACTTAAACTATTATGTTTTTGTTTTTGTTGGACGAATGTGAATAGCTATTCCTACCTCGGTGGTTTTATTATTATGTGCTATTATTTTTATTTTTATTGCTTAAGTTTTTATATTGTCAATGTAAATGCCTTAACTTCTTTTCTTTACTCAATGAATGACCATGTCTAGCTTGGCAGAATCTTCTAAATGTAAAGATTACTTAGGAAGTTTGGTATCCAATCTTCTTTATCGACATCTTGTTAAGAGCTTAGCTAGGCTTTTTGTTAGACTGACCTAATCTTTATTTCTTTATTTGAACTTTACCTATTCTCGCTTATACTTATGAATTTCTAGATTTCAAATAAGACATATAAATATTTCTATTTAGGTTAGTCTATTGTATATCATTTGAGCTTGGAATAGCTTAGCTAAATTATTGCTTTTATTATTCACTGGATTACCCATGTCAACATCTTGTTCTTATTATAATGCTTTTTTGAAAGGATTCATTTGTCGTATATCTCATGACCTACTTGAGGTTAGATTTTATGTACATCAATACTTAGCTCAACAAATGTCATAACATATAGATTCGTATATCTATAGCTAGACTTAACAAAAGAATGGAGTCGTCACCAATCTTTTTTACTATGTGTGTTGGCCACCTAAGGAATCTATCCTTTTACGGAGCTCCTAAGCTTGACTAAGGGTTCCTAAAAGAATAGGTTCGAGTCTGTAAAATAGAACAGGGTTCGAAAGTTCAATTACATGTGGGAAAGGTTATAACACCCGCACATGCCCATCCAAAGGATGGTATCATATTATTTTAAATTTATCCTAAGGTCTTGGGTCTAATGATTTCAAATTTTATGTTCGAATATTGTAAATAATTATTAAGATTCTTCCATCAATCTGGTTGAATTCTTAAAAATATTTCCTCTCCTCAAGAGTATTCAAGAATCCTATTTGATTATTTGAATAGGCTCTGTCGTCGAAAAAAGTTTAGTTTTTTTTTTGTTGAAAATATATCTAATCATTTCACCATTTGGGCTAAATTAAAAATATATTCTCTTTTGAATTTCTAAATTTTCCACTATTTGGCCCTATTTAAAAATTCTTTTTATTTTTTTTATTTCTAAATTTTTCACTATTTGGATCAATCCAAAAATATTTTCTTTTTCAGAATTTCTAAAATTTTCACAATTTGGGCCTATTTAGAAATTCTTTTTATTTACTTTTTTTTAAAGAAAATAATATGACAAATTTTTTTGTTGAAATTTCATTTAAATTATTCCACCATTTAGGATAAATTTAAAGAAATTTCTCACTAGAGATATCTTAAAAATTTACCATTTGAAATTTTTAAAAATCTCATCCTTAGATAATTTTCAAATATTTTCAACCCAAATTTTTATTATTTTATTTTTTTTTTGGTTTGAAAATAAATATTAATTATTGTTATTGAAACTTTATTTAAATTATTCCACCATTTGAAACAAATTTAGATAAAAATTTCTCACCTAGGAATTTTATAGAGATTTACGATTTGAAATTTTTATAAATTTCATCATTGGATAATTAATGTTTATTCCTAAAATTTATTTTATTATTATTTTATTTAATATCAAATAATGAAAATCATAAAATAAAGTGAATAAATAAATAATTATGCATAAAACAAAACAAATGAATAAACAATCAATTAAAGAAAAAAAAGCAAGAACCAAACAATTAAAGAATTTGAAAAAAAAAAAGTAAAAGTACCAAAGTTGACAGAAGCCTTTGGGATGAAATTCTACCAAATCAATGTGCTAGCCTATCACATAACACTAAGGCATCAAAGCACACTAAGGCACCTGCTCCACACGCACGTGGTTCCTCTCCACTGTTGCCTTCCACTATTTTTTTAGTTCCTGCTAGCTTTTTCTGTTCTTGCTGCCCAATTTTCTTTTTGGTTCCTTTTTTTTTCTTTTGGTGCTAGCAGCTTCATGTTCCCTCGCCTGTTGTGAATTTGTTTTTCTCCCCCTTTTGTTTCTATGTTCTGTGCATTTATAGAGTGTAATATGAGAGCCCTAAACTAAAAAGGATTTTAAGTCCTTTTTAAGTTTTAATTCCAACTTTTAATCCCACATAAACTATTGATTTCAATCCCACTTAAATTCTTCCTTTTTTTTTCATTTTTTCCAGCTTTTTTTTTATTTTTTTATTTTTTCTCTTTACAAAAATCAAATATAGACCTCGGACAGATTGAAGTGTCTGCAGTTGTCCCTCTTTGCACATTTTCTATGAAACAGGAATTGTGCAAAGACACAGATACCCAAGCAGGACTCAACTCGATACTTTTTTTTAAAATTAAAAAAGCTTTTCTAAACAAAGGCTCAACGACTTTGAAAAAAATAAATGCTCCTCTAAACAAAGGCACCATGACTTTAGAAAAATAAATGGCTCATCTAAATAGAGGCAACAGGACTTGGAAAAATAAATAGCTCCTCTAAATAGAGGTAACAAAACTTTGAAAAAAATAAATGGCTCCTCTAAATAGAGGCAACAGGACTTTAAAAAATAAATGGTTCCTCTGAATAGAGGCAACAGAACTTTGAAAAAAATAAATGGCTCTTCTGAATAGAAGTAACAAAATTTTGGAAAAATAAATGGCTCCTCTGAATAAAGGCAACAGAACTTTTGAAAAATAATTGAAAAAAAATAAATGGCTCCTCTGAATAGAGGCAATAGAACTTTGGAAAAATAAATGGCTCTTTGAATAGAGGCAACAAAACTTCAGAAAAATAAAGGCTTATTGGCAATCATGACCAGGTGAGTCATAGATCATGTTTGATTGAAAACTCAAAGATTCACAATTTTAGTTCAAAACTCAAAGGTTCAGATTCGTAAAAACCTTTCAGCTTCACAAGAATTCACTAAAATTTGATTCTCAAAATTTCAGTTTCACAAGAATTCTAGTTTGTAAGATTTTAAGATTTGCATTCACAAATTATAAGACTTGCATCCATATTCAAAAAGTCTCATTTGAATTTTGGAGATTCACATCCAAAAGTTAAAGCTTTTCATTCGAGTTCAAAGACTCGTATGTAATAAAACTTAGAGTTTCACTTCTAAGTTCAAAGGTTCTCACTCAAAATTTTAGAAATTCGCATCCAAAAGTTGAGTTCAAAGCTTTTTGTTTGAATTTTGGAGATTCACATCTAAAAGTTTAAAACTTTTCATTCTAGTTTGAAGATTTACATTCAATGAACTTTAGGGTTTCACATCTCAAAGATTCTCAGTTTGAAACTCAAAGATTTTCCTTTGAAATTTAAAGACTCTCATTCGAAATTCAAAGATTTTCTTTAAAAAGTTCACAATTTCTTTTTAGGTGACTCAAAATTTTGCATGAATGAATGTCATGATCAAAGATGCAAATGCTTTCTTAATGATGCAAATGCAACAACCTAGATTCTCGTAATGCCATGCATGTCCAAACAAAGTTTTAATTCATCAAATTATGTGCATGTACTATTTAAATAATGATGCTTACATGATGCATGTAATACAGATGTCAATAATGTCATGAAATCTTAAATAACTGTGGTAATATGGCTCTCAAGACTCTATTATTTTGAGCTTCTTAGCACTAGCCGTCTCATAATAAGTTTCATCTTCTATCACTTGATCATCGCTCATAAGCTTCTTAGTATAAATTTCATCCTCCATCACTTGATCATCGTTCATGGGCTTCTCAGTACTAGCCATTTCAGTATAAATTTCATCCTCTGTCACTTGGTCATCGTTCACGGGCTTCTTAGTACCAGTTTCATCCATTGCCCCATATCATTTTCATCATTCAATCATAACTCACAGGTTATGTCGACCAATACATCCACATGTTTATCACTTGGTTATAACACTTTTCAAGATTTGCCACTTTTTCATTTTGTTGACCAATCCATCATCATATTTTTTATTTGATCACATCATATGTCTTTTCAAATCATCTTTTTTAGGTTTCTATCACTTTTTCATTTTGTTGCCCCCTATCATCTTGGATTTCATTTCAAAAGAATGCAAACCTCTTTTATGCACATTGTCATTCATTCATCATCATTTCAAATTATGACAAATATAATACACTCATATATTTTTTTGATTTATTATGAAAATGCAACAGTAAGGGAGCATAAGGTGAATTGGGAAAAAAGTAATAAATGAGGAACAAATAGGGAGAGAAACAAGTTGGATGTATGTCATTGGGATGAATGAGATATTCAAACAATGAATATTTAAGCAATTCTAAACATTAATCCAGGATTCTTTTTCAAAACTCATTCTACCGACTTCGAGTTTATTTAATCTTTGCCCCAGCTTTGAGAGATCTTCAAGTGTCTTGATCTCTCATCTATGTGAACTGTTTATCCAACTCTCAACTCAAAAATTTTTTACTCAAATCGCCCTTTCGGGTTTTCAATTTGAGTTTTCCTTTTCTCTTATTTCCATTTTTCTCATTTTCATTTTTTTATTTTTTATTCTTTATTTTTCATTCTTTCATTCTTTCACCCATTATTGATATCTCTTCCACATCAATTTTTAAAGCAACAAAGCATGATTTTATCATTCCATCACGAGCATACCTTAGTCCAACATATGATCATTCAACTCGAACACTCACATTTGATCCAAATGTGATTTTAAAGGTTGTAATGCAGGCCATGATAAAGGGGTCATGAAAGAAATGGATAAAATAGGCTCAAAATATATGTTTAAAGGGTTTAAAACCAAAGGATCACTTCTCATCATTTGAAACAACTTGGCGTTTTACCCCTTTCCACTTTATTTCACTATTTTGTCCTTTTTCATCTCATTCCTCATAAAATGATTCTCATTACTTTGCCCCAAATCATGTACGGCATTTATTTCTTTTCTCTCTTTCCTTTATTTTGCTTTGCTTTCATCTTTGCGACCTTTTACGATCTTTTGTCTTTTTTTCTTTTAACAAAATACCTCTCAATATGGAGGGTGATCATTGGTCAGGGTTCTTTAGAAAAAGAAATCACAATAGGCTCAAAGGGTAGCATTGAATGGTTTTTTGAATGGTAAAAGAAAGATGGCCATTTTTCATTTCAAATGCGAATGTTTTCCTTGAACTTCACCTATTAAACCAAGATAAGCTCATGGATCTTTATGAATGACTACACACATTCAAGATATACTAATTTCCCATCAGCTTACTTTTTTCAAATAATCTCATCAGATCAATGTGAATGAGTTCTCAAAATTAAATCTCAAAATTATCATTATCCTTGTCTAAACATTCATCGTTTGGAATTTGAGAATAGGAATGAAAATTTTTGAAAGGTGACAAAAAATGGAACAATGATTGAATGAAAACAAAATGTAATGAAATGCATTAACTTACCTTTTTATTAAAATGATAACAAATAAAATCCTATTGCCTAAAAGAAATCCTAACATTACTCTAAAAAGAATCCTAAAATGATAAGAAACTTTCAACCGACCTTATCTTCATTCTTCAAAATTATACCCTTGTGTAATCGGGTAGAGAATTTTTATTCATATCTTGCCCCCTGATTCATTGCAGTTCTCTTGGCCTTTTTGGATCAATGTGTTCTTGATTGTCACTTAGAGCATTGACATTGTGATTAGGCAATGGATTGCCATTAACATTAGGTGTTGTTGCTCCTCCTTGATCGAAACTTATCATTTCATCCTTGATCAACCGTTGCACCTTATGTTTCAAAGTAATGCAATTTTCAGTGGAATGGCCAGCAATTCCATAGTGGTAGTCATAATGAGTTATAGGATCATACCACTTGAGATAGGGTGGCTTAGGTGGTTCCACATGGTTGGAGGTAATCAAGTGGTTGTTATAGAGCTCTCATATAACTCCGTAAAAGTCATAAGGATTGGATTGAATACAAGTTTTTCTTGTGTAATTCATTGCTCTTGTAAACCACTTATTAGGTTAGCAAGATGAGCTTGAGGCCTTGTGGGAGGTTGAATATTAAAGCGTATATAGAAGCTTAAGGGCTGAAAGTAGGCTAGTATGTTGATAGGTAAAATGGTTGTGGAGCTGACTAGTATGGGTAAGATAAGGTATTGTTCACAGTAGGATAGCATGGGGAGTAATTCTATGGATAGGGTTGGTATCCCCTGAACTATCTGTCAAAGGCCACAGTTTGAGCTTCTGTTTCTTTTTTCTCTGATATCTTCTTGGTTTCTCCTCCTTTCAAGTTACCATTTTTAAATGGCATTCTCGATGATTTCACCTAAGATCACTATGTCGACGAAGTTTTTTGTGGCATACCCTATCATCTTTTCATAATAAGGAGATTTTAAAGTGTTGACAAACAATACAATGGTCTCTTTTTCAGTCAAAGGAGGTTGCACCTGAGTTGCCATATCCCTCCACCTCTGGGTGTATTCTTTGAATGTTTCAGTCATCTTTTTTTTCATATTTTATAATAAAAAGTGATAAGGAGCTAAGTTTATGATATGTCAGTATTGATTGATAAAGTCATGGGCCATATCACTCTAAGAATGAATACGATTTCTATCCAGCTGGACATACCACCTAGCAGTAGAGCCAGTGAGGTTATCTTGAAATACGTGCATCAAGAGCTTTTCATTGTTGGCATGGGCAGTCATATTTCAACAGTACATAGTAATGTGAGTCTTCAGACACTTTGTACCATCATACTTCTCAAACTCTGGTACCTTGAACTTCGGAGGGATAACCACATCCGAGACTAAATAGAGTCCAGCAGCATCGATAGAACCATAAAAACCAATCCCCTCTACGACTCGTAACCTTTGTTCTAGCATGCTAATCTTTAAGTCTTCTTGGGATTCAACCACTTTTGGCTTTTCTTTCTCTTTTTCTTTCAATTCATCCAGATTAGGAACTTGAATCGGTTCTACTACCTTTTCAGTAAAGACAAATTCACATAGCTGTGGTAATGTCCTAGATTAGAGGCTGATGGCATTCCAGGATATCTAGGATATGTGAATTGTTGTGATGAAACCTCTTGTGTAGACTGGGCTTGAGATGGACCAAAACCAAGTGGATATAGAGGGTCGGTCACTTCTTGTGTTAGATGGTCCTGTTGATTGGTATTCTCCTCTATATTTTCGCCTTATTTAGCTTGTTAAAAGTATCCAGAATCTTACTCAACTTATTTTCAAGCTTCTCTTGAGCATTTTCTATCTTGTCAAGACGGTTGGAATTTTTTTGTTCCATTTATCTAGCTTTGGCCCTTGTGTTGTATCGATGAGTTGGGTTCTTGCTTGGTGGAGCTATCCTTGAACTTTGAATACCACAACTATGATCAGAAATGTTATGCTATGCTTTATGCATGATATGTTGATGCATGACATGTACCTTTCCAGGGATGAAATAAAGATGATGTAGATGTATAATGTTACATATGATAATGAAAATAATGCATGACATGATAATGCGAATGCACAAAGTCAAACAAAAATGGTTAATTTCATTGATGAAATGAAAGTGATACAGATGCAAGATGTTACTTATGACAATGATGTATGAAAATACACAAAGTCAAACAAACAAAACAGTTAGATCGTAAATTGTTCCTTCTTGTTTCTTAATTTTGGGTTAGGTCTATCAATGGGTAGGAAGGGCTCTATCTTAAGGCTGGCCTCTTAAGTATACACTATATGCTAGGTTAGGTGATTTTGACCACTAAAGGTTCTCAAATTGTTTCTTACATCATAGTCCATCATAGACTAGTAAGGTAGTCCAATCCTCACCCATCACAAGTTACCATCGGAAAGGATTCAATTCGAGTGGGAGTATTTCGCTAGCCATTACGGATATTAGCATCTCACGAGAGCATAGGTACTTTACTTTCTCTTAAAAGGAACGGAGCTCGAGTATAGAGCTCATGTAATTTAAATACATGTGATAGTGTGTGTGAAGGAACACATAGGTTTCATGCCCCAAAAATAAAATACAAGACAAAAAGGGAAAACGTTAGTAAACAAATAATTGCAATTTAAAACCATTAGACCAAAGGATAGGATAAATTCAAAAATTATGGCTTGACTCTCTATAGCTTCTCTAATGGAGTCATTAAACTGTCATAATATATAGATCCGTAAATCTATAGCTAGACTTAACAAAAGAATGGAGTCGCCACCAATCTTTTTTACTATGTGTGATTGGCCACCTAAGGAATTTATCATTTTACGGAGCTCCTAAGCTTGACTAAGGGTTCCTAAAAGAATAGGTTCAGGTCTGCAAAATAGAACAGGATTCGAGAGTTCAGTTACATGTGGAGAAGGTTATAGCACCCTCACATGCCCATCCAAAGGATGGTACCATATTATTTTAAATTTATCCTAAGGTCTTGGGTCTAATGGTTCAAATTTTATGTTTGAATATTGGAAATAATTATTAATATTCTTCCATCAATCTGGTTGAATTTTTAAAAATATTTTCTCTCCTCAAGAGTATTCAAGAATCCTATTTGATTATTTAAATAAGCTCCATCTTCGAAAAAACTTTAGTTATTTTTATTTTTTATTTTTTTTTGTTGAAAATATATCTAATAATTTCACCATTTGGGCTAAATTAGAAATATTTTCTTTTTTGAATTTCTAAACTTTTCACCATTTGGGTCTATTTAGAAATTCTTTTTATTTTTTTATTTCTAAATTTTCCACTATTTGGATCAATCTAAAAATATTTTCTTTTTCAGAATTTCTAAAATTTCCATAATTTGGGCCTATTTAGAAATTATTTTTATTTATTTTTTTCAAAAGAAAATAATATGACAATTATTTTTATTGAAATTTCATTTAAATTATTCCACCATTTGGGACAAATTTAAAGAAATTTCTCACCTAGAGATTTCTTAGAAATTTACCATTTGAAATTTCTAAAAATCCCATCTTTGGATAATTATCAAATATTTTCAACCCAAATTTTTATTTTTTTATTTTTTTTTGGTTTGAAAATAAATATTAATTATTGTTATTGAAACTTTATCTAAATTATTCCACCATTTGGGATAAATTTAGATAAAAATTTCTCACCTAGAAATTTTATAAAGATTTACAATTTGAAATTTCTATAAATTTCATCATTGGATAATTAATATTTATTCCTAAAATTTATTTTATTTTTATTTTATTATTATTTTATTTAATATTAAATAATGAAAATCATAAAATAAAGTGAATAAATAAATAATTATGCATAAAACAAAACAAATGAATAAACAATCAATCAAAGAAAAAAAACAAGTACCACACAATTAAAGAATTTGAAAAAAAAAAGTAAGTAAAAGTACCAAAGTTGACATAAGCCTTTAGGATGAAATTCTACCAAATCAATGTGCTAGCCCATCACATGACACTAAGGCATCAAAGCACACTACGGCACCTGCTCCATACGCACGTGATTCCCCTTCACTATTGCCTTTCACTATTTTTTTGGTTTCTGCTAGCTTCTTCCATTCTTGCTACCCAATCTTCTTTTCAATTCCTCTTTTTTTTTTTCTTTTGGTGCCAGCAGCTTCATGTTCCCTTGCCTACTGTCAAATTTTTTCTCCCCCTTATGTTTTTATGTTCTGTGCATTTATAGAGTGTAATCTGAGAGCCCTAAACTAAAAAGGATTTTAAGTCCTTTCTAAGTTTTAATTCCAACTTTTAATCCCATATAAACTCCTAATTTCAATCCCACTTAAATTCTTCCTATTTTTTTTCATTTTTTCAGCCTTTTCTTTTTTATTATTATTTTTTTTTCTCTTTACAAAAATAAAATATAGACCCCTAGATAGATTATGGTGTCTATAGCAAAGATAATAATTTTATTGATAGTAAATCTTAAATTGTTTGCATTCTAAGTTTTAGGGATAAACTTCCCTTTAGATCTTGTAGTTTAAAGGTCCCGAGTCGGACATTTTTTACAACATAAAAGCCTTTCTAATTTGGGGCTAGCTTTTCACCTTGATTATTTCTGCTTGAACTTTAGACTTTTCTTAATACAAGGTCTCCTTTATGTGTGACTTTCCTTCTTACCTTTTGTTGTAATACCTCATCACCCTTTATAAATATGTAGCATTTTTGGTTAGAGCTATGTCTCTCTGCTATTTCGTCAAGTCTAGATTAATCCTTAAGGCTTTTTTATTGTATTCTTCCTTATTAATCTCAACCTTGAAGCTCAACATTCTAACCTCGACAACCTTTGTTGATATGTAGCTATTTTGGAAAGCTATGTCTCATTATTCGTTAGGTTTAGATTAGCCTTTAAAACTTTCCCATTGTATTCTTCGTTATTAATCTCAAACTTTGAAGTTAGATGTTCTAACCTTAACAAGAACCATCGCTTTTATTTCAAAAGCCAAATTAAATGGAGTCCCTCATGTTGGGACCTTGGTTATGGTTCTTAACACCGACAGTAATCTAGGTAACTCTTTTGCCCAAACTCCTTTGGCCTAACCTAATCTTTTTTTTAAGGATTCCAAATAATTTTGGTTTACTAGGTTGACTTGGCCATTTAACTATGTGTGAGCCACCAAGGTGAAGCATAGATTGATCTTGAGATTTTTGCACCATTCTTTAAACTTAAGGTTTTCAAATTGCTTTTTGTTGTAAGTTATAATTGCTTGAGGTAAGCTAAATTTGCACATTATGTTTTTCTAATAAAACTTCTTGACTTGAGCTTTAGTTGTAATTACCAGTGCTTCAGACTCTACCCATTTAGTGAAGTAATAAATGGCCACTAGTTTGTACTTTCTTTGCCCCGATATCGGTATAAAAGGTCCCAAAACATCTATTCTTCATTGCACGAACTGTCATAGACAAATTATTAGAATGAGTTTGGTGGATGGCTGATGTAGAATAGCTGTAAACTTTTGGTCACATTTTCTTACTAGGTCAATAGCATTTCCATGTATTGTAAGTCGATAATACCCCTATTTCAAACTTTATATGCTAATGCACTTGAGCCAAGGTGATTTTCACAAAGGTGATTTTCACATATTCTTTCATAATTTCCTATAAAGCTAAACAATCTCTATTATAACTTTCCTTAGATCATTGTATATTTCAATGATTTCCTTACTAAGGCTTTAGTTTAAATTTTATCATTCAATAGATTTTTTGTTGTCAAATATTCCTTAATCGAACTTATTAAAGACTTTTGTTCTTCTTCTATCTGTCCAACCCGTTTGTCTCTAGTTATACTTTTTTCTTTAACTTCTCCAATTCGGACACTGAATGGGTTCGCTGGCATGTGATAGTGGCCAATTTCAACAATGCATTGTTAATTTTTCTTCTTGAGGATTTCTTTTAAACTCATATTTGGTAAATTTTTGCAATAGAATTTTTTCCTTATCCAAATACCTAATCATACCATCCTCATTTGCCTCATATTTACCACCAATTTGACTAACAACGAGCTGAGAATCACTATAGACTTTTAGCTCTTCAACTTTTAATTCAATTCTAATATTCAATCCCATTATGAGGGCTTCATATTCTACTTCATTATTTGAAGTTCAAAATTTGAACCTTAGAGCATATTGTTGTTTTATATTTTCAAGGCTAATGAGAATAAGTCCTACACCACTTCTTTCCTTGGTAGGTTATTTGTCCATGTAAAAATCCCACACTTTTTCTCAACAAATTCCCTTGCTTGCTTGGAATTGTTGATGAAATTACTAATAGTATTGCTAGGGATTCTTTTTTAGCAATAGTACATTCTACCATAAAATTAGTAATTATCAAGATTTCAAAGTAGTCTTGGCTTAATACATGGATCAAACTTGCTAAGTTCTATTGCCTATTTTATCAATCCTTCCAATAGCTTTGGTTTCTTATGACTTGCCTTAAAGGCTGGTTGGTTAACACATTAACATTGTAGGGCTAAAAGTATGGCCTGAATTTCTTAGTTAGATCACCACTAAAAAGGTTAATTTTTTTATTCTTTGATCGTTCAGCTTAGTTTTAGACAACACTTTGCTAACAAAGTATACTGGTCTTTGTCTCTTTTTTTCTTCTTTAACTAACATTGAACTGATTACATGATTGATCATGGCCACCTATAGATGCAGTTATCCTATTCTATGTTTTGAGAGTATAAATGGTGTAGTTAAGAATACTTTGAGCTCCTTGAAAGCCTTTTGGAAACGCTCACTGAAAGTCACTTATGTTCTATTTTGAAGAAAAGAAGACATCTATCAATCGACCTAGACATAAACCTATTCAAAGCAGTTATTCTCCCAATTAGCCTTTGTACCTCTTTAACTGAGCTAAAGGGTTTCTATCAATAATTACTTGAACCTTTTATGGATTGGCCTCAATACCCCATTGGTGTATCATAAAACCTAAGAATTTGCCTGATGTGACTCCAAAGGCATACTTGTTTGAATTTAGTCTCATGTTATATTTTCTCGAGACGTTTTCCAAGTGTTTTTCTAGAGTGTGGCTTTTAACTAGTATGTAATCCATGTATACCTCCATATTTCTACCTATCTGATGTTTGAAGATCTTGTTCACCAACCTTTGGTAGGTTGCTCCAATATTTTTAGTCTTAATGGAATTATTTAATAGTAGTACAAATTGTTCTATGTTATAAAAGCTATTTTTTCTTTATTTTCCCCTAGCATTTTGATTTGGTTGTATCTAGAATAAGCATCCATGAAGCTTCAGAACCCATGCTCTACACTGTTATCCTCTAAAAGGTCTATACCTGGTAGTGAAAAATTATATTTTAGACATGCTTTATTGAGGTCAATAAAATCCATACACATTCTTCACTTCTTAGTATGCTTTTTTACCATGAGTAAGTTGGCTTTCCATTTTGGATAGTATGCTTCTCTGATGAAGTCTGCCTTAATAACTTGTTCACCTCTTTTTAAATAGCCATTTGCCTTTATGAAGTAAACCACGTCTTTTTTTTTTTTGTCTTACCAACCTAGCAATTGGTTGATGTTAAGGCGATGAACCATATCTCACAGGTCTTTCTAGCATATTTATGGGCTTTTATGTAAATAAGTCTATGTTTTTTTGAAATAGCGAAATTGGTTCTTCATTATCTTCTTACTTTTCGCTAACCTACACCATCTTTTTTGTATTTACTTTAAAGAATGAAATTTGGAATAGCTTATTCACGGGTTTGGGTCTGTTATAGTATGTATTTGGCATGTGAACGGGGATATCTTCAATCGAACTTCCAAAGTGGTAATTAATTCTTAGGAAAATAAAAAGAAATGGAATTACTTTTGCTAAGTTATAACTATTTTCATCATGTATTATTTATGGATATTTAATTTCGCCAATGTTAAATTCTTACTATTTGATTCCTGCTATTATGAGAATCTCCTTATATTTAATTATTTGAGCCATGTTAGCTATTCCAAGTATGGAATGTGAAGCAAAACATGTTTACATAAAAGACCGAAAAAATTTTTACTTTATATTTTATAATTACATAAAAGATCAATATGTCAAGTATTCACAAGCAAAATTATTATCATAGATCAGGTATTCCATTTCATGGATCATATTATTGGTGTTTACAAATGGTAAAAAGCATAAAATAAGTATAAATAAACTTAATTTAGGATGGGCCATTTCTCAAGCATTCATTTATCATTCTTCTGCAGAACCTGGCTAAGTTTTATCAAACTATTTACTGTCATGTCCTTTTTTTTCACCAAAGGCCACAAACTGTTCTTGTCCATTCTCAACTATCAATTTTGGTTAAATTGTCATTGTCTCATTTTTTTCTTTCATCTTTAGTGTAGCCATATAACATTGTCTTGCCATAGATTGATCACCCTAAACCTCACATATTCCACAAAGAGTTAGGAATTTAACTTTTAAATGAGGTGTTGATCCCATCATCTTTATGGTGGTTTTGTTAGGTTTCTTCGGGATTATGTTGTTGGCTGAGGAAATGTCCATGACAATGAACCAAACCATAGATGTGACTGTCTATAGCTCAATACCTAAGGTAATTGGCAATTTTATAGTTCCAGTACAAAAACATGTTCATTTTTAAACCCTATCAAAGTCTTCTCGCATGACTTAATTGGTCATCAGGTATTCATATCTTTTTCATCGTGCTATAGTATAGCACATCATTTGAACTCCCACTATCAAAGTAAATTCTTCTAATCATAAGGTTATGGACCACAAGACTTATAACTATACCATAATCATAAGGGAACTTAATACCTTTCGAATCTTTCATAAAAAATGAAATGGGTTCGCTTTTCCAAGAATAGCTTTCTTAGCTGAAAAGCCAATGGCCATGGTTACTCATTTTTCAATCTTCTTTTTGAAGTTCTAATGATAATGTCGATTGTTCATGCTTTCCTCTCGTTGATCCTTAGTCGGGTTAGTTTTGGACTCTTTATTTCCTCAACTATGATTGGCTCAATTTTCGTCATAATTTCTCTTTAATGGCCTTTCTTGACCCCATCCTGGGTAATTTTTGTTTCTGCTCTTTCTTGGGTTCTTCACAAACTTATTTAGTCTACTTCTTTTGATGAGATTTTTCTATCATTCATCAAATTCACACATTCTTTAGTGGTATAACCATGATCTCTGTGAAAATCACATCTTTTTATCCAATTTCTTTTGTTGTTTTGCCTCTTGGGCTTGGCCAACCTTAGTTACACATCTTTTTCAATCTGTACTAAAATCTTATCAAAAGAGTTATTTAATGGGGTATATCATTTATATCTTCTATCAGGATCCTGCCTTTGTGTATCTTTTTATATAAGATTTTTTCCTTTTTTGGGTATTTTACCTTTTTTACCCTTTTCTTACCAAGGTGACAAGGAGTCCTTCCCCTCTTCTGTCACTTTTTAGTGGCATTGTTTATCCAACATTGATGTATTCCTCAGCTCTTCTCAAGAGATTTTCCATGGTTTTAGGGGTTTGAATGAGATGAAGTATTTAAATTAATACTCTTGGTCATCTAAGCCACTTAAGAGGTCAGCCACTACTATGATTACTCTAAGTCTTTGACCCATAAAGCTTCTACATTAAAACACATCACATATTCCCTTAGGGATTCTGTTGGCTTTTATTGCATAGCTATTAAACTTAGTTTAGTTTTTTTTATACACCGGCTTCTTATGAAAGAACTAAAAAATAAATGCCTAAGATCTTTGAATAAAGTGTCGATCCTAATTTTAGGTTGGAATACCACACTCTAGCAGCTCCTTTCAATGTAGCCAGGAATGTCATACACATCAATAGGTCATCTGCACCTTGTATCAACATATTAGTATGAAATAATTGCAAATGATCAAAAGGGACCCGAAGTACCATTGTAAAGCTCGATCATTGGCATTATGAATTCGATTAGAGGCTAAGCTTAGTCAATATATTCAGTGAAAGGTGTATCGTAATGGTTTTGTGTTCACATGATGAATTTGGAAATGAAAATAAAAGAATGAAAAATGGAGTTGCCACCAATCTTTTTTGACTAGGTGCGATTGGCCACCTATTAAAATTTATCCTTCTAATAAGATTTTAAAATTAATTAAAATTTACGAAATAGTCTAGGTTCGAGAGTCAATTACGCATGGAAAAGGATTAGCATCCCCACGACGCCCGCTTAAAAATGGTACCACTTAACTACGTGTTATCATTTGATTTTGATTAAAAATAGTCTCATTCTCAATGTTTGAAAAAATAATTTTCTTAATTTTTTTATTTATTGGAAATTGATTTGTTTTGTTTTATTTTTAAAAAAAATTATTACCCTTTTTTTGGTAGCCTTTTTTGCAGCTTCCTTCTTCGTTCCTCTTTTTTTATGTTCGACTAGGAGCTTTATTTATAGAGCTCTGGTCGTGCGTGGCACAGGGCTTGGCATGGGGTCCACGCACAAGCCCCATACCCTTTTTATTGTTTTTGTCTGATCTGACAGTGGTAGGGCTAGGAGCCAACGAGTTGAGTGATCAGAAGGGTGGGGGGTAGGGCATGGTGACAGTGGTGCCGAGGAAGGTACTTCTACCATTCCCTATTTTTTTTTCTGTTCTGTTTGTTTGTTTGTTTTTTTTTGGTATTTTGTATTTTATATTTAATAATAATATTATTATTTTTTGTCGGACAAATTTAATGTCCACAAGGTGAAGTCTCAGAATTTGAGTTATTCTATAAAGATCAAGGTATTTTCATTTATCTATTTCTTCATGACTTCCATGCGGCCTCTAATTATTTATTTGCTAGTGATTCATCAGTTGGAATAACATTTTGTTTCATCGAGGTAGTTCATTTGGAATAGATGGTTTACTTTGTTGGGGAATAAGTTTTGGTAGCTGTTTCTTCTAGTGCGGAGGAATTGGTACCACTATCTTGATTGGTGGTGGTTCTTTGAGTTTGGGATAGGTTTTTAGAGGTTGGGGAGGGATTTCAAAAGTGGAGGTGCTAACCTATTTTGTAAGAGGTTTGCAAGGTTTTGGAGTTGAGTAGTAAATGTATTGAATTGCTCTGTCATAGGCAAAGGTTAGGTTCGAGGTTGGTTGGCATTGGTTTGTGATGCCTTAATGGCTATAACTTGATTTCCTTCATCGACGGCTCTCCTTCTTAGTGCCATTTCAATGAATGACCCCTACCTGACGCATTAAATGTTTGAACCAAAAAAGAGCTGAGGATAAGTGTCACGCCCAGGGCGGACGCATCAGGCACATTAGGCGCACGAGCACGCGAGCCAGAGGTTGAGGCCCCCACACCAGGCGCGTTGGGGGGTATTTGCACGCAAGGCCTAGGAGACAAGGCCAGAACATCCGCCCAGCTTGCAGGCTAGCCTATGAGGCTAAGGCCTGGCCTGCAAGATGCCCGCACCATATCCAGAGGGGCCCAAGAGGGGAGATAAGCAAGTTTTTCTGGAAGCCTGCAGGATCAGCAGGAGCCTCTTGACAGATTTGGTTGACCCTAGAATTCAGGAGTTAGAATC
Source organism: Durio zibethinus (assembly GCF_047325235.1). Taxonomy (NCBI): domain Eukaryota; kingdom Viridiplantae; phylum Streptophyta; class Magnoliopsida; order Malvales; family Malvaceae; genus Durio; species Durio zibethinus. Next base: position 18,296,348 of record NC_143165.1, read on the forward strand.
CTAATTGATTGTAATCTTTGTAATTCCTTGATTTTAGCCTTTATTCTAAGGATATTGCCATTAAGTGTAGTTGAAGCCTCAACCATAAATAGAAGCTTGCTCCACCCTCATTTGTACACCATCAAACACTTATGTTTTAGTGAATATAGAGCACATTTTCAGCATTCTATCTTGTTATCCTATTTCTCTTTAACTTGCATAATCAGCCCTTCCCATTGTTTTAGTGCTCACATGCTTGTGTTTTAGGCTGACTTAGGCATAAAGGAAGAGATTCCAAGCCTAAGGCCGCACGAATTCTGAGTTTAAGGTCGAAGCCTGTGACAGTTGATATCAAAGCAAGTTTGATTTTGTGTGTTTGTGTTGTGCAGGTTAGATCGTGATTGAAGAGATGGCATCCCAAAGCAATGTTACTGGCCAACAACCAGAGGCCCAGGAACAGGGGTGTGGAAGAGGCAAGAAAGCCAGTTCAAGAGATATATGGTCTACCATGGACGGTAGGCTGGCCAAGGTGAAAGTGACCATGGGCGACATGGGGGAGAAGCTTGAGGAAGTGGAGACTTACATTGCATCGCTAGACTCCATGGGGGAGGAGATCCAAGGTAAGCTACAAGCTACTCTCAATAAAGGCATAGATGCGATCACCCAAAGGAATAAGGCCTTGGAGGTTGAAGTGGTGACCTTGCGCGATGGCATGGAGGCCATGCGCCAACGGATAGAAGAGCTTGCCAGTGAGCTCGATGCTTGCAAGACTACCATTGGGAATGGCATGTTTGCTGGAGTGTCTAAGTCTAGGATGGATGTCCCCAAGCTTAAAGGGTTCAAAGGAACAAGGGCAGCCAAGGAAGTAGACAACTACCTATGGGGTATAGAGTAGTATTTCCAGGCCATGGGCATGCAGGACGAGGTGATAAAGGTAAGCACTGTTGCTATGTATCTCATTGATGTAGCCTTATTGTGGTAGAGGTGCCGGTGTGATGATGTTAGGCGTGGGAGTGCCAAGATTGAAACTTGGGTAGAGTTCTAAAAAAGGTTTAGGAAGTAATTTTACCCGAAGTATGCCGATGATGAGGTGCGGGCAAAGTTATGCAGGTTGAGCCAACAAGAGGACATAAGGGAGTATGTCCAAAAATTTTCTAAACTAATGCTACAAATCTCGGATCTAGGTGAGAAGGATGTCTTATTTGCTTTCATGGATGGGCTGAAGCCGTGGGTAAAGCATGAGCTACAACGGAGGGGAGTTCATGACTTGGCTAAAGCCATGACTACTGCTGAGTCTTTTACAGAGTTTAAGCCTTTGAACAAGTTCGAGTTTTCCAAGCCCAAGGGTAAGGGAAAGGATGAAAAGGACCAAAAGAAGCAGTCCAATGGGAAGGACCGTGATCGGGAGTCCAAGGATGGGGACCAAGACCGTTTAACCAAATATAGCGAGAGGAAGCCAGTAGTAGGAAGTGGAAAGCAAAGGGGGACCGAGAGCCACTAGCATGCGACCTATGTGGAGGGAGCCACATAGTGCGTAATTACCCACAGAAGGACAAGTTGGCTGCTGTAGACAAGGAGTTTGATGAGGAGCCAAAGATAAAGACAGCAAAGCTTGGGTCATTGGTGCTCAATGCTGTCCAGAGTAAGGGGAGCCACAAGCCAAAAGGCTTGATATTTGTGGATCTTATGGTTGCGGGTCAGAAGACGAGCACATTGGTGGACACAAGTGCCTCACATCTTTTTATTTCAGGTAATGGAGCCCGAAAGCTCAGACTAAAGGTGTAGAAAGGGACTGGTACCATTAAAATGGTAACTCCAAGGAGGTTCCAGCCATTGAGTAGTGTGGGTAGTGGAGTTATAGCTTGGAGACTAGAAAGGCAAGGAGACCATAGAGGTAATACCCCTTGACGACTACGAATTTATGGTTGGGTTAGATTTATTTTTCTGGATTAACGCCCTCCTTGTGCCTTTTACCAATTGTATTTACATCTTGGATGCACGGTGCTAATGCCTAGTACCATTGAGGAGAGGGTTTGGAGTTAGGTCGCGGGTAATGTCAGTCATCCAATTTGCCAAGGCAGTAAGCAAAGAAGACACCTTCTTGATAGCCCTGAAGAATGAGAAGCCAAGTGAGAAGGAGATCGAGTCACCCTTAGAGGTGCTAAAGGTGCTGAAGACCTTTAGTGATGTGATGCTCGTAAAGCTGCCTAGCCAGCTACCACCTAACAAGGAGGTGGACCACAAGATCGAGCTAGTGTTCGAGGCCAAGCCATCAGCTAGAGCCCCTTACCGAATGTCTCCACTAGAGTTGTAAGAGTTAAATAAGCAGCTCAAAGAGTTAGTTGATGCTAGCTTCACCAGGCCATCGAAGGTATCATATGGTGCACCGATTTTATTCCAACGTAAGCATGATGGGTCGTTGTGGCTGTGCATAGACTATCGGGCTTTAAACAAGATGACCATTAAGAACAAGTACCCTATCCCACTCATTGTGAACTTGTTCGACCAACTTAGGAACGTAAGGTGGTTCACCAAGCTAGATTTGAGGTCGGGCTACTACCAAGTCAGGATCGTGAAGGGAGATGAACCTAAGATAGCATGTGTCACTCGGTATGGTTCGTATGAGTCTTTGATTATGCCATTCAGACTCACGAATGCCTCAGCAACATTATAAACAAGGTACTTCAATCATTTCTTGATCGATTTGTTATGGTTTATTTAGATGACATTGTGATTTACAGCCAAACTTTGGGAGAGCATGTAGACCACTTGAGACAGGTGTTCGAGGTGTTACGGGTGCACAAGCTATTTGTTAAGAGGGAGAAGTGCTTGTTTGCCCAGCAGGAGATCCCATTCCTAGGCCACATAATGGGAAGCAATAGGATATGCATGGATGAAGGCAAAGTGCACACCATCCTGGAGTGCAAACCACCAGCCAAGGTCACTGAGTTGAGGTCATTCCTTGGGCTAGTTAACTACTACAGGCGCTTCATCAAAAGTCACTCAGCAATAGCCATGCCATTGACTGATTTACTCAAGAAAGAGAGAGCATAGGAGCGAAGCGTAGGGTGCCAGGAAGCCTTTGACAGGTTGAAGCAGGCTGTGATCGAGGAGCCAGTCTTGGCCTTGCCAGACCATGCCAAGCCATATGAAATGCATACGGATGCATCAGACTTTGCCATAGAGGGCATGTTGATGCATGTGGGACATCCAATCGTGTTCGAGAATATAAAGCTAAACGAGACTGAACACAAGTACACGATCCAAGAGAAAGAGATTACTGTAATGGTGCACTGCTTGCGCACTTGACGCCATTACCTGTTGGGGTTGAGGTTCGTGGTTAGGACGAACAATGTGACGACCAACTACTTCCAGATGCAGAAGAAGTTATCCCCCAAGTAGGCGAGATGGCAAGATTTTCTTACAAAATTTGATTTCCAGGTGGAGTACAAGCCAGGACGGGCGAACCTGGTGGCAGAAACCCTGAGTAGGAAGGCTAACCTTGTTGCCATTAGCCAACCAGAGGGGTCATTGGTGTTGCGCATCAATGAGGGACTTACGCACGATCCTACAGCCAAGGCTCTTATGGAGTACGCCTAGCAAGGTAAGACTAGGCGATTTTAGGTGCAGGATGGTTTATTGTACACTAAGGTTAGTAGACTATTTGTGCCGCAGCATGGGAAGCTTTGCAAGGAAGTTTTGCAAGAGTGCCATGATTCAAGGTGGGTTGGACACTCAAGAGTGAGTCGCACCTTGGGGTTGCTAGAGGATTAGTACTATTGGCCACACATGAGGGACGATGTGGAGGCCTATGTGAATACTTGTCTTGTGTGCCAACAGGATAAAGTGGAGCCCAAGAAACCAGGTGGTCTCTTGGAGCCATTGCCAGTGCCAGAGCAACCATGGGAGAGTGTTTCTCTGGACTTTATAGTCGGTCTACCCAAGGCAGAGAGGTTTGGAAGCATCATGGTAATGGTGGACAGGTTTTCCAAGTATGGAATCTTCATTCCAGCAACCAAGGAGTGCCCAGCTGTAGAGGCAGCTCAATTGTTCCTGAAAAACATGGTTAAGTACTGGGGAGTGCCGATGACCATTGTTAGTGATCGGGATGGACGTTTCACAAGCAGGTTTTGGACTGAGTTATTCAAGCTGTCGGGGTCAGACTTGAACTTTTTCACCAGCATGCATCCATAGACCGATGGGTAGACTAAGCATGTGAATGAACTATTAGAAGTCTACCTCAGGCACTATGTGAGTGCCACACAAAGGGACTAGCCAAAGCTGCTAAATGTTGCACAGTTTTCCTACAACTTGCAAAGGAATGAGGCAACGAACCAGAGCCCATTTGAGGTTGTGATAGGGCGATAACCACTAACATCCTATTCGATTGTTATAGGTTATACAGGGCCAAATCCAGTAGCATACAAGTTTGCCAAGGTATGGCAGGAGCAAACTGACTTGGCCAGAGTCTGTCTACACAAGGCGACAAAGAGGTTGAAGAAGTGGGCAGACCAGAATAGGTGGGACGTACAGTTCCAGGTTGGAGACTTGGTGTTGGTGAAGCTGCATCCCATTGTGCGCCACAGAGGGCTGCACAAAAGCCTAGTCTAGAGGTATGAGGGACTTTTTTAAGTAGTTAAAGGGTAGGCAAGGTTGCCTACAAGCTGGATATACCACCCAAGCCGAGGGTACACCCGGTGTTTCATGTAAGCATGCTCAAACCGTTCCATGAGGATGAGGGAGATCTAGGATGGGCAGAGTCAAAGCGTGCACCATTAAGAGCAAGGGCCTCATATGAGAAGGAAGTCCACAGCATCATAGTTGACCGAGAGGTGAGACGAAAAAACTACCAACCAAGACAAGAGTATTTGGTGCGGTGGAAGGGACTTCCAAATAATGAGGCGAGTTGGGAACCAGCAGAGGACTTATGATAGTTTGGGGATTAGATCAAGTAGTACCATACAGAGGACGCAATGAGGGCGTTGCGTAATTAGGTGGGGGAGAATGTTACGTCCTGGACGGGCGCACCATGCACATCAGGCTCACCAGCACGTGAGCCAGAAGTTGAGGCCCACACACTAGGCGCTAGCGGATATTTGTGCACAAGGTCTAAGAGACAAGGCTAAAACGCCCGCCCAACTTACAGGCCAGCCCGTGAGGCCAAGGCCTGGCCTGTAGGATGCTCGTGCAACATCCAGAGGGGCCCAAGAGAGGAGATACACAAGTTCTTCTAAAAGCCTGCAGGATCAGCAGGAGCCTCCTAATAGATTTGATTGACTCTAAAATTCAGGAGTTAGAATCCTGATTGATTGTAATCTTTGTAATTCCTTGACTTTAGCCTTTATTCTAGGGATATTGCCATTAAGTGTAGCTAAAGTCTCAACTATAAATAGAAGACTGCTCCATCCTTATTTGTACACCATCAAACACTTCTGTTTCAGTAAATACAGAGCATAATTTTAGTATTCTATCTTGTTATTCTATTTCTCTTTAACTTACGTAATCAACCATTCTCATTATTTTAGTGTCCGCACGTTTATGTTTTAAGCTGACTTAAGTATAAAGGAAGAAATTTTAAGCCTAAGACCGCAAAAATTTTAAACCTAAGATCGAAGCCGTGACACGAGCACCTTGTAAAGAAATAAAAAAGGTTAGGGACAAGCTAGAGATGGCTCCGATGTTTATGCTCCAAAGCTCAAGTAAGTGGAGAGCGAGAGAAAGAGAAAAAAAAGAAATGAAAGAGCATAGCCTGGCCTCTCCTAAGAGAGAATGAGGTATTTATCCTGAGATGACATGGCTAGTCAGATTTGACTTGGAGCAGGTTAGACAGATGTGGATTTAGGTGGACCAATCGAGAAGTGGCATGTCAATGCATTCATTTGAATGCATGTGCAGCGAGGTGAGAGCCATATCAGTAACATGAGAGGTGTAAGTCTGAGAATCTCGGCCAGACACCTCTTTAGTAACAGTCTGGCCTCATCAACTCGGCATAAAGACAGAAATATCCAGATCGTCTAAAAGACTAAAATGTCTTTAGATTTTTCAAATATTTTCTTTTACTTGAAATGACTATTTTGCCCTTGAGTTTCACTATGTCTACATCAATAAGCATGGATTATGAATTTGTTGATTCCATACTTGATAGTAATTGATATTCACACTCTAACACTCTAAGTGTCTCATTTTTTTTGTCTATTTTTTTAATTTCTCAAAATGAAGATTTTTAAAATATTTGAACATCTAATTTTTCTATTTTTTATATTTAAAATTGATTTTTCAATTTTTTTACTTTTTGATAATAACAGTATGGCATATCAATATCCAAACTTCCTTTTTCTAAAAAGCGTGAAAGTCAAAGAAGAACAAAAAAAAACCATGCGAAGTCATGAAAATTATTTTGAGATTTTATATTGAAAATTTTGAAATTGATTCTTGATATGAGTAAAGTTGAATTTATCCAACAAAAGAGAGCATGTTCCATTATACTAGTTACACTAATATAAGTGTTACACGTTTTTTTAACTTTTAGATCAAAATTAAATTCATAGCATTTATATTTAATTATTTTGATTCAATAATTAAAAAATATGTAACACTTATATTAGTATAAGTAGATCTCTCATATATATATATATGTGTGTGTGTATATATATATATATATATATGTGAGTATGAATCCACTTATGCTATTGTAATTCTTACACCTTTTAGATTTTTAGTTCAAAATTAAATCAATAAGTTATTTGAATCAAAATAATATTTTTAAATTTAATAATTTTAATCAAAGACTCCAAAAAAAAAATGTAATAGTTACACTAATATAAATAGATACTTTATATATAAATATACATTTGATTTTTTATTTAAATAGCGAGAATTAAAAAATGGTTAATTTATATGATTACTAATAGATATATAATTTTAATCTTTAATTAGTTTTTTTAAATCATTTTTACTTCTAACTTATTTTTCAACGGAATTAATTAAGAGAGCCTTTATTTATTTATCTTTCTACCAATATAACTTACATTCCTATATTTGCTTTCATTCAATCTCAGAAATGAAGCTCATCCTAAACATCAATATAGTTTCTTTGTGTGTGATGTTATTGTTTAATAGATTGTCCAAAGATATTATTAGTTGGCAACTTTCAAGATTTATTTGGTCCATATATATAAAAGAAAAATCTTCAAGGTTGGGCGAAGGGCTTATTACCATATATATATATATATATATATATATGTACCAAATATTGCCAACATCTCAATCTCAACGTTGGTGAAAGGCAATAAGAATATTAAATTTGAGAGTGTTTTATGGTAAACAATATTTGTGGCACATGGGCAATGGAACCTTATACCCTCTCTATTATCGATAGTTCATATGGACCCATGATATATTATTGCTGCATTTTCACAAGACTAGCAGATGAAGATATAATTAATGAAAATGAAAGAAATTAAATAAATAAATAAATAAGATCATCACTTTTTTCCGTTGTTTGGAAGTCTGAAAATACTTTAGGATATTAAAAATGCAATAATTTATCATGCATAACGTAATTTATTTATTTATTTATAAAAGATGCATGAGTTTACAAGACTAAAAATAAAATAAAAAAAAAAGAAAAGAAAAGAAAAGAAAGAAAAAGTATCTACCGTATTTTTTAATATTTTAACTTTTAATTAGAGCTATCAAAATCCCAACTCTAAAAACTAACTCAATTTGTCTAAACCCTAATCTAACTTGATTTTTCAAATAAAAGTTAACAATCTGAACAAAAATTAATCCAAATTTAAATTGATTCAAATTGAATAATTCAGAATATTAATATAAAAATACTTGAACTTTTATTGATTTAATTTTAAAATTCAATAATTTTAACTTAAAATAATTCAAATTTGATGATTTGAATTCTATCAATATCAAATCCAAAATAATTCGATGTCGAAATGATCAAATTTATCTGTTCATTTATGACCTCTACTTCTAAGATTTTCATTTGTGGCATGTCTTCGTTTCCTCAAGTTTGATATATAATACTATTGGGAAAGAAAGAAAAAGAAATTAGCATGTAGCATTACGATCATAATCACTTTTATATTTCTTTATTAATCGGTATCACTTTTTCTTACATATAAAACTTTCAGATTAGGCAAACTATATATAATTGTATCAAAGAGGCAAAGGAAAGAGAGAAATCTAGGTTGGCGTGACTTGACCCCTATAAATGGGAGAGAAGTACATGCAGTTCAACATTCACCATAGACATATTTAGCTTTTAAACTAATGGAATATCCAATTAATAAGATTTCATAAACAATTCCATTTTATATATTCTAAAATCAATTCAGCAGTATTAATGAATATCATGTGTGTTCAGACTTGAGACAATAGTGCATAAAAAATTACAGAGCACAGAGAGGTTTTCACCTCATGTTCAAATACCTATGCTTCTTGTTACTTACTTATGTACGTAAATTTAATATGAAAGTCAATTACAGGTTAAGGTTATGGTGAAATGTAGCCTTCAATCTTTTATTATTATTATTATTTTTGAAGTATTTCAGTCCATTTAAGAGAGAATATATCCTTTGCACTCCTTGAGATATGCATTATTATTATTATTTTTTTATAAAAGTAGTCTCAATGTGGTATGACTAATATTTAGTGATTTTAAATTAAATAAGAAGGTAAATAAAATTAATTAAAAATAGTAATTTTAAAAAATATTATTGAAATATTTTCAAAATAATAAGTCATATAAATTATATATGGTGGCGAATAATTATATCTCTTTAAAAAATGCAATTATTTTTTTTTTATTTTTTTTATAAAAGTAGTCTTAAGTCAAGCAGGCTAGATGTATGACAATAAAATGTACAAGTAGGCTAAAGTCAGCGCACCTTTTTTTTTTTTAGAAAAACTTAAGAAATTTAAAGCAACCAAAATATGCATATACAATAATTAAATTACTATGATTGTTTTTACATATTCGTCACACAAAATGTCAAGGTTTTTCAATAGTGATATTTGTTGACTAAATTTTTTTTCTATAACGTATGCTTATACATACATTACGTGAATGATTGAAATTTATTGGATAATTGCGAGCCGATGACTATATAAATTAAAAAATTTTCTTGTAATCTGGCCGACCATATCTAATATTAATAAACTTTGTTCCACCAACTTATTTTTTGCACAAACTTTCTGAAAATTTCAGCCAATTAATCAAAAACACGGTGGTTGAATCGGCTAGGGCTGATGGAATATGTCGACCGGCTAGTATATAAAGGGCTAGAAGTTAAAAATTTTTCTTTCCCTAGCTAATTGGTTGTTTCCAATAGATCTAATTATTTTGGCAACAAAATTCAAACATCCCCATTATATGTATTTGATAATTACAATTTCAGAGATTTGATTGATTCACTTGCCCGAATAATTGTAGATAAGGTTAACATGCTCATTCTCTCTCTTCCAATTTGTTTTTTCCTTTTTTTTTTTTTCTTTCAATGATATGAAGGTTATATTTTTATAATATGTTATATTTTAAGTTTTTTTCTATATCTAATTTTTTAAACAATAATATTGCATCTCCTTACATTAGTTGTTTTTTTTTTTTAATCTATTGGATAAGAAATAAAAATAAAAATCACGGGATTCAAACTGTCACCTTACATATCTTTTTAAATTTTTTTAACTACTAAATTAAAAAGATGAAGACTTTAACATTGATTTAATGTATTCAAAATTTTATATTTTCAAAATACTCTTCTTAAATATCGAATTTTAATTGATCAAAAAAATTTTTTTTTTATCAACTGAACTAACCATCATTGATCTCTTCCGATTTGCTAACTTCCCTTCCATATATATCCCATTTTATTTGGTGAACCACTAACTCATTTCGTTGTTAGAACTCAACTGCTAATTTTTATATGTTTATGCGTTAGAATTTTAGTAATTACTGCATTACTAATCCTTTTCTTAATTTATTCTCAGATTATGGTTTTTCATGTATAAAAAGTGTTATATCCATCATAAGTGGTAACCAATTTAGTTAAAATTGTCGATCAGGTATATTTTATTTTTATGTATAATAACTTACGTTCTACTTGCAACAGAGAAAATTATGAAAAGAAAAAAGGGATAGAGTTTAGCACTCTTGTGTGGAAAACTTGGGGGATTTTTCCTTTTTTAATGCATATCCAAAAAATAATGTCAAAATGTAACTTTTTCTAATCTATATATATTCTTTTTATCACAAACTACACTAGCACTTATGGGAGAAAATATTTTATCATAAGAAAGTTGAGCATTAATTAAGTTTTATATTTTTATTAGAGTACGATTTTGCTCAAACTTATATTCTTTATTTAAAACCCACAAAGTTATTCTAGTTATAAACGTGGAGCGCTTTTTTTAATCAATTAGGCTTTGATTTTTTTTTTAAGAGAATTTTCATAATAAAATTTTAAATATATTAAATTAATATAAAAATCACTCAAAAAATCACTGGAAAAAAAATACTAACCCAACAAACACTAAAGAGATCTCTACCTATCATAAGAACAAATTCTCAATTCAGTTTGGTATTGCTCTTATAATTATAAGTTGAGTTGAATCCTAGTGGCATGACCATTTTAAGTTTATATTCCTATAAATCAAGAAAAATAATTCATCAAACGTTTTTATAATTATGAAAAACGCATTTCTTAGAAGATTTGATTTATGGAATTGTAAACTTTTTTTTTTTTATATTTTTAATCTATCATTAATTTCTTTTTTACTTTACTAGTTATCTGATTGAAAAAAAAAAAAAAAAGACTCACAAACTTTTTTAAACAGAACTCTAAATATCAATTTTATTTATATCTCATCGGATCCAATCGTTATAAATTTATTTAATTAAAGAAAAATAATGCCAAAATCAAATGAACGGGGAAGCTCTGGCAAGAATCTCCAGAATGCATGGGAGCTTGGGTTTTAATCAATTATTATAAATTAGTAATAACAATGGTAATGATAAGTAGAAGACGTGTTGGATTGGATGTGGGATTGTCAGAGTAATTAAGACAGGAACCAACTCTGAAGGAGAGATTTGCCACGATTTCTGGTGTGAGAAGAATATTGTATTTTCTAGAATCAACATCATTTAAATTTATTTAATATCATATAATAATAAAATTAAAGTTCAACAAGAAACCTAACCGCAATCTCTGCCGACCACCAAGATCCGCGTATCTACCGACCACACCATTAGTTCCCCCCTCCCCTTTTTTTTTTCTCTGTTAAGAATAATATATTCTAGGATCTTTCAAGAAACAGCAACTTGTGTGTGCATATATAAATAATTAGCTAAGCTTATAACAATTTATCTTTTCTTTTTGGCCAATTTAGATTTATTTTTATAAAAATAATTTAAAAATAAAACTTAAAATTCATATTTAGAAAAATACGCTTTTAAATTTATCAAAAAAAATTTAGACAAAGTAAAATTTGAAAATATCGTGACCATATTAAAAACAACAATTAAACTTGACAATCAGCCACCTTTGCACCCCACGGCCTTTGTTTTCTCCTCTTGGAATTTCTTAGTTCTGCTTTAGGAAAATTTCAGCATTATGTCTTTTCTATTTCCGTTAGCGGTCTTATTATTAACGTTAGGTACAATTAGTACTTGACACACTTATACAGTAGTGTAGATTTGGGTTGAGTTAATTTAATTTTGGTCGTTTCAAACTTTAAACAAATTAGGTCAATTTTTTATTCAATCATTTTCGTTTAAGTTGTTTGAATTCAAATTATTTTAAATTTAGCCTATTTTAGGTTTGAAACATTTCCGGTTAAGGTCAATTCAATTTCAAATCATTTCGATTCGAGTATTTTGGATTTAATATATTATAACATATATGTTTTACATTAAAATTAATTTTTATATAAATAAAAAAAATATATGATTTAATGAGACTTAATAAATTTAAATATGATATGATAACACCAAAATGATATGAAAAAAATCATATGGGTATTAGAAAAATGTATTCTATATTTAATCATATCAATACAAATTTTAATACATGTAAGATATAGAAAATATATTTAATTAAATCGTACCATATGACTAGACATGGAAAACATGTTTTTCACATTTGATACGTTTAATAATTTTTTATATTTATTTTAATTTAATATAAATATATAAAAATTATTTTAAACTTTTAATTATAGCATACACTTACATATATGATATAATCATATAAAAATTATTCTAAATATTTATTAATGATACACATGTAATATGCAATTATATTTTATTTTAATATTATAACTACAATATAAATAATCTTTTTCGTTTAATTATATCTCATTATTTAATAGTTTATTATTTTGGATTTTAGTATAATTGTAGCTAATTATATGCTTTATTTTAAATTACATGATTAAAAATTAATAATATAATTATAACATAAACATAATGTAAATACACAAATCAATGGCTTATATTATATTTTATTCTAAATCACATGATAGTTCATACTCATGTATAATTATAAGAGATAATATAATTTATTCTAAATGATACATTGATATATATACCCATTATAATTAAAAACATTTACTTTATTTTAATCATATTATAAATTATAAGAAATTTTATAAAATAACATATATATAAATTATACTAGCTTGAATTACAAATATATATTAATTTGATAATTTTAATAAGTTATCATTTATGTTATATTTATTATATTTATTTTTGTTATATTTATTATTTTTATTAAATTAATCTTTTTAAATAAAATTATACTTAATTTAGTTTTAAGCTATTTCAAGTTAATTTTCAAGCCATATTGGGTTTAGGCCATTTCGATTTTGAGTCATTTTGAGTTCGGGTTGTTTTTAGTTTAGAGTTAGATGAATTCAGGTTATTGCCTTTTTATGATCAAATCAACTTAGATCAGGTTTAGATTTGAATGAATTGATCAGGTTTTTCGGGTTCGAATTTGAATAAGTTGTAATTTCAATAAATGTTGAAAGAGAAAGAAAACAATATATTTAAAAATATAAAAATAATAAAATACATTTTAAAATAGAAAAAAATAGATGTAATTGTCTGTCCATATAAAAAAGAATTCACTTTAAAATTATATATATTATATTATATTACAACATATCAGGTTATTGGATAAAACTTGTTTAGTGTAATTCTATGAGTATAACTTATTTTGATGATACATATGATAATTTAAATGTGCAACCAAATAATCATTCTTTCAATTATTTACCAAATAATTTTGTTAAATCAATTATTCAATATTCAAAAATTTTAAAATTTTAAAATTAAGTTTATCAAAATCTTTCAATCTATATATAAACTTTATCCTAATCTAAATAACAATATATATATATATATATATATATTAACTCACTTTTATCATTAATATATTAAATCCAAAATTCAAATGCTAACTTTTAAAGGTGATGTATTTTCCAGTTAAATCATTGTGGTTTTAGTAATTTTTTTGACTTTTTTAATATAATAATTTAACTATTTGAATTAATTATCCATTTCAATTTATTGTAAATACTATGTAATTAGACATATTGTAAATACCTAATTTTTTACTAAAAGATTCTAGCCAGTTGTGAGGCCTTTAAAGTGAGACCTAGTTAATGACCAAGATATCCTTAAGATGGATGAATTTTCAAATATATCCTTATCAAATTGACTCAAATGCCCTGTGGTCAAACTTGGTCAAATAACGTTAAGCCTAAACAAAATCAGTTAAACTCGATCAAACTTGAGTCAACCTTTTGAATTCACAACTAAATACAATTATTAAGGCTTGAGATTAACAAATTTTGTGATTTTGATGCACTAAAAGCGATAAATAACACTTTGGAAGGATTGAAATTACCAAAATGCCTTGAAGGGTATTTTCATAATTTGACCTTTCCAAAGTCAATTTTTCATGAGAAACTTTATATCATGTTTTGATATTATTTCATGGTTTTTTATGCATTAAAACCCTGATCATACCTCAAAAAGGTTGAAATTACCAAAATAAGCCTTAAAGGTACTTTATAATTTGACCTTCCCGAGGTTGATATTTTGTGTAAAGCTCCAAATTATGTTTTGATATTATTTTATGATTTTTGATACATTAAAAGCCCTTATTGCACCTTAAAAGAGTTGAAATTAATAAAAACCTTGTACAAGTATTTTTATAATTTAACTTTCTTGAGATTGGTTTTCATGAAAGCTCTGATCATGTATTGACATTATTTCATAATTTTTTATGCATTAAAACTTTGATCACACTTCAAAAGGTTGAAATTACCAAAATGCTCTTTAAAAGTATTTTCGTAATTTGACATTTCCAAAGTGATTTTCTATGAAAAGCTACAAATCATAATTAAATATTTTTTATGATTTTTGATGCATTAAAATCACAAGAACAAATGTGGGATCATATGCCTTTAAGAAAATCATGTAAAAAGGCCAAAATTACTAATAAGGCAAAACAATATTTTCCCATCAAGTCAGCTACTCTAAGAGTCACATTTTGTGCTGTATTCATTTTGGATCATTGATTTTTCAAAGGTTTAAATCATAAAGTCATAGGTAGTTGCTTGATAAATAAACTTGAAAAGAAAGTGAGGGACTATGAGGGCCTTTGGATGAATTTTGATTAAAGGGGTAAGCAATCATTGCTTGGCCTTTAAATTCATCATATAAGGCTGGAAATAAAAAGGAGGAGGCAGCCAAATAGTGGTGTGAAATGGAGAAAAAGGAAGGGAAAAAAAATTTGAAGGAAGCTTTGAAGGTATAATCTCTCATTCTCTCTTCCATGCACTTTTATGCCAATATTCATATTCTTTCATATTAGTTTTCTTTGATTTTTGTGAATTTTAGAAAGGGAGAAACTCTCCCTATAGTTGTTTTTTTCCACATTCGTATGCTTGATCCAATAAATTCAACCAACTAAACCAATAGTATGGTTTGAAGTAAGGAAGATCAAGAAACATTAATAAATCCACCATTAGAGGTTTGGCCAAGCTCTCCCATGCCATAACAAACCTCTTCTTGGTTTGTTTGTGCGGTTTGCTAGCTTAGTTTGATATATTATGCTGTAATTATGGTTTTATTGATTGTTACTTACATGATAGTTTGCTACTTTTATGAGCTATGTTGGTTGTTTGGTAAGTATGAATGATTCTAACATTTTCTTTCTTAATAGTTTCTTACATGCTTGATGAAAATCCTTTGATAATAAAATACCTTGATAAGTTGGTTTTCTAAGTGTTTGATGTATGTCTTTGCTAAATGAATGATAGAAGGATTGTGCATAGGTTATGGAAGGCACTCGGCCTAGCATTCTTATGGCTAGTCCGAGACCTCCAATTTGATTCTTGGCCAAGAAGTTGACATTTCATGTTTGCTTGCTTATGTTTCTAGTTAGATTTTTATATCTTCCAGGTGTTTGATAGAACTTTCAAGGGGAAGAAGTGTTGAATGAGTAATTTTTGTTTAGTGGATTTAACTTAGTTTTCATGTGTTCATGTTGAATGAAATGGTGGATACATAGTCCCATAACATTCATGCATTAAATGTTACATTTTACATTGATATCATGATCCCTAAAATAAAGCCTTGATCCCTAAACCAAAACTTGGTTCAGGAAAACTACAAGTGACAGGTCATACAAGTAATAATAGTGACGTTTCAATCAAGATATCATTGCAGAGAGATATGGCAAAACTTCTTAAGCTAAGTACCTATTATCACTTTACTCTTGCTAAAGTTGGCTTATTCAAAGAATGTCCATGAGAAAGTGACTAAGACAAAATCAACAAATAGTAAAAAGCTAATTTGAAAAATAATGAAAATTCAAAATGCAAGTAACAATCTAAAACCAAATAAAGGAACAATTCATGAAAACAGTGCATTATTCCTATGAAATTAAAATGGACAACCTGTGAAATGAAGAAAAATCAAAATATATCTAAGTGCCACCAATTTCAATAAAATACTTCTATAGTGCAAGAATAAGTAAGGATTCAAAATAACCGAAAACAATACATATAGCTAGAGATTACGCCTATGCATGAACTTGAAATGAAAGATGAAATCTATACATGCAAACGAAGCTACATGTGTAAGGATTCCTAAACATGAACAAATTTTTAAACAACCACTACACCGCCTATAAAAATGTATGATCTAAAGGACAATGAATAAACTGAATGTAAAAGAAAAATCTGTCCAAACAAAATGTAGAAACCGTAAACATAACAAACAAATGCAAGCTGTAATCTGATTTTATTCGACTCCTAATAATGCACAAATGGTTCTGCATGTAAGCTAACTAGAAAACTACTTGAAGTGCTCACTGAAGAATTAAATGGCAGAAGAAAGAATGCAAGAAAATACTCAAACAGTGCAAAGAAACTAAAACAGTAGCTGGTATGTACTAGAAATGCAAGAAAATTCCAAGAAAAAAATTCAACAAGTGATCAGATGCTGGAAAGGAACTTTATCTAAGCTAGAACAACATAGATATATGAGTTAACTACCTAAATCAATAATAATAGTGCATGATTGAACAACAAAATCAACTCATTAAACTCAAATTCAAAAACAGTGCAAAATTTGAAAAAAATAGCACATGTTCAACAAAATTCACCAAACAGCACCTAAAAATTGAAATAAATTGCAAAAAATTGAAAATAAGCAAACTATCATGTAGAATTAAAGATCTAATGAAGAAAATAGTGCAAGCAAGCTGCCAAAGTGGAGAGAAGTCCATGCCAAACTTGCTAGATCAAAACTGGAACTGCACTGTCACTATCCAGCTGCATATTCCAAGATTAATTTGGAATGCTTTGATCTAAATTTGAGGTTAAATTTTTAATATGTTGTAGCTAAATGAATTAGAAATCTATGAAAAGAAATTTGAGCAAAAACAAGTAAGATTTGAATGAGTTATGCTCTAAAAATTGCAGGTAGGTCAGAACGTGCAGATTCAAAAACAGTTTGAGTATCAACAAAAAATCAGTAGATTTGAGCTAGAAAATCAACTCAAATACAAATTTTATTGAAAGATTATGAAAGAATACTTAAAAACACCTAAGAAACAGTAAGTTTGTAATGAAATTCAAGGGAAAAATGCTAGAAATAAAGTGTTTGGCTACTAAGAAAATTTAAAGTACAGAAAAGAAAATGCAAAAAAGTAAAGAACTAAAAATTTAAATCCTATTCTAACTCTTCTCTAATTGCCAGCTCTCTCCCCTTATTTATACGTAGAGGGGAGGAGTTTCAAGTCTAAAAATTTCCAAAAGGGTCTCAGTAGGCTGGGCTTCCAAAGCCTTCTTCTTCCCCTAGTGCTCACACCTAGTGCACCTGGTGCACTTGATGCACTGATGCTTGATGTTTTCTTCAACAAGCTTGCACTTCATTTTCATGTGTAATAGCTACTTCAAGAAGTCAACAATATAGCCAATCAAAGCCTTTAAAAATGCCAAATCAACCTCCAACTTTGGTGTCTTTAATCCCAGCTTGAAACATTTGCTTGATCCTCTATCCATGCACGTCCAAGCAACACTTTTCTTGCAATTTTCCCTTTTTTTTTTCCTACAAACAATTCCAAACACTTGATGAATTTATTTATCCTACATTTTACTAAAAAGAAACTATGAAAATAATACTAAAAGATTATTGAAGAAAAGCAAGAAAACTCCCAAAGTGTCAATTTTGCATATTGACACTAGTTTAGGCCACTTGCACAAATTGCATAAAAAATCCTCCAAAATGTATCAAAGTTGTCCAAAATTCTTAAATTTCATATTTGTACCTATACATGAGATAAATATGCATTTAGGAGTAATTTTGCAAAATGATGAACAAGTGCTAATATACAAGAATCAACCTAGGTTAAGATCATTTCTAACTATGGTTTCACAAGCAGGTAAGACCTTTCACATATCTTTGCATGAAATCTAGCATTGCTATGCAAAACATGAAACTTTAATAACAAGGATCAATATGCTCATGTTCCATAAGTTTGCTTATCACATCTCTCTCCACTAATGTAGATAAATGCATGACCAAGGATCATTTAGGACTTTATTAAGCTAGTAATTTAAGGCTAGAGTCAAGGCATCATAAAAGTCATTTAGGCTCAAGTAACCTAACAATCACATATCTCTGACTATCCATAGTTGAGCTCTCAAGGTAAGAAAGGTAAGCTTGACTAAAGAATCACCCCCCAAACTTTGTTTGTGCCCATTTTTCTTTATTTTCTACATTCTTTGCTTTTTCACCACTTTATGGCTTTTGTTTTTCTTTTTTTTTTTGTCTTTTGCAAGCTAGCTTGATTTTGATTTTTTTTCCTTTTATTTCCCAAACTTTCCAAGCTCCACCCTTCCACCCTAGTGATGCATAACTCACAAATGTAGATGAATGTCCTAATGCATATAGGGCAAGGGACTAAAAAATAGAAAAGATCAAAATAAGGCTATAGGCTTATAGTGTGGTTTCAAGCAAAGAAAAGGAATCATAAGCTCAAATGGGGTTACTATGGAAATATTATATCAAGGTTGGCTTGAAAGGCTTAAACGATCTGAAGATAGCCTATATCATTTCCTTAATCATGTGTCCTCTAGGATTTCGCCTTGAAAGATGATCAAAATAAATTCTAGAATTATGAAACAAAAGTCTAAAGGTCAATGCAAAAACAATGTCATGCTCACATAATCAATATTAGATAAAAAAACACATTTTAGTGTTCAAAGCATTACTCACAAATGAATACCATATTCAAGAATTCTCTAAACCTAAGTATCATCTCATATTTCACACACATTCAAGCTTTTCCTAATGTTGTATTCATTATCAATCATTACCTATCAGTGGCTTCATGAAAAACTAATCAAAGAAAACATAGTAATGATTCAAGCTACCATATGTAGCTTAAAAAAAATCAATATGTAAGCAAAGAACTTAAACTTAATTTCAAGGTAAAAATCAAAGAACATTAAAAAAAATTTTCAAAATTTGAACAATTTTCCCATACCCTTAAACTTAAATAACACATTATCCTCAATATGTAAGCATCAAGTAACAAAGCACAAAAGAAAAGAACAAAAAAATCCCCTATCATCATGAAAGCATGGTGGTTAAATTATCCGTCTAAGCTTTGGCCGAAACTAGTATATCCATTTCAAGCTTTTATTTAACCTAAAAAATAAAGAAACAACTATATAAAGAAACTACATCAATATGTACAATGAAAAGATAAGCAAAATATAAGAAAACAAAACATGAAAAGTAAAGCTTAGTTTGCCTCACAAGAAGTACTTTATTTAAAGTCAAAAGCTTGAATTTCACAAGTGTTAGAAAATTACTTCACACTTCTTTCCCGAATCTACCCATTTCAATTCACTTCCTTTGCACCAAACATGTAATGACAAACTCTAGATTAATGCGGTGCTTATGGGTAGATTTATGTTCCACCTCTATGAAAAATCTAAGAATATTACAATATGGACCAATAAAGGTGGTCATTGGCTTCAGTACCAATGATATGGGTACCACAATGAAGTATATGGGTTTTGACTTTAAAGAAAAATTCCTCTATAGATGGTGTAAGTCGAGTGAGCATAAAAGATAAGAAGTCAAAGGTATCAAGTTGAGAAGTAGAGGTTCAAAAAATTTCTAAGCCACTAGAGAATCTCTCTATATTATCATCATCCAAACCCTTTATAGTATCAACTTTTGACATTTCACTCAAAATTTCTTTTATTTCATCCTTATCCTTTTCACTAAGCTCATCAATAGTGTCAAAAAATGGGTTTTCAACCACATGCATTTTCAAATCATCATACAATGGATTTTTAAAGCACAATAAAAATGCATGGGTCTACTATAAGGTTCACTTTCTTCTTAATCAAGACCAATGCTAAGATCTTCTTGCAAATCAATGTAAAGAATTGAGTCATCCTCTCCAAAATTTATGTCATTCAATTTCTTCTCCATGGATAGTCTATCTAGAGGAAGCTCTAAGAATGAGGTGTTTATAGCTTCGAACATGGGATCAAGGAATGAAAAAGCTACTAGATAAGTAAGTTCTTTCCTAATGAATTTCTCATCATCCTTAAACTCAATAATAGATTCAAGAACGAATGTGTCTAAGGGCTTAAATGATCTATCTAGTAAACTCACCTTATCAACACATTTATCCACCTTACACATTTTCACACAATCAAGTAAGTGACTATCAAAGAACTCAAGTAATGGGACAAGTGAAATATCAAGCTTAACTTCTTATTGAATGCTATCCTCTATCTTAACTCCCTTAAATGATACATCATCATCAACTTCCCTAGCCCTTAACTTATCTTCTGCTTCCACTATCTCTTCTTTTACAACTTTTGTAAAATGTGGTGTCTCCAACATAATAGGCTCACCATTATCATTAATCCATCTCGGACCTCTCCTCAAATGATTCCCTAATGTATACTCATCCTTCTCCTCCCAACAAGGTGTTGAATCTTTAGGCCTAGGCATATGATCTAAACGAAAAGTATTTAAGGTATGTACATTTTGAACATATTGCCTAGAATTCCCAATACATAGCTCTAGGTCTTATTGGTATTCTTCTTAAGCTTGGAGCAATTCAATGAACATCTCCTCAAGGATATTTCTTTTTTTGTGTGAGAGATAGTAATGAATATGGTGTGGATAGAAAGTGATGTGAAGATGAATGGCATCATGATGGAGAAAATTATTGTGGCAGAACATAATGTGGCATTGCAGAACTTGCAGTGCTAGTGGAAAATATTGGGATGGTGGAAGGTATTGTGGAAGTGAATGCTCAATAGGATAAGTCAAGGTGTAGACACACATTCGTGTCTAGACCCTAATTAGGCCTATTTGTGTCCAGGCCCATTAGGCCCATCTGTGTCTTAGCCTAGTTAGACTGATTTCCTCTGTATTTTGTTATTATTATTATTATTATTATTACTAATAGTATTATTATTATTATTATTATTATTATTATTATTATTATTTTATTTTCCTTTTCTTTGCTTGGTATTTTCGTATATACCATTGTTATATTAATAATAATAATAATATTATTATTATTACTATTTATATTTTATTTTATTTTTATTTTCTTTCCTTTTCTTCTTTCCTTTCTTATTTTAATTCACATGTAAAATCGGGATCAGAATCCCGCTTGGTCAAAATTTTAATGCCAGATCGTATTAACATGGGATTGCTGAAATCTTAGGACCTAAAATCCTGTCATTACAGAATTCAATCCTAGGATTCAAGCCTGGGATTGATTCTATCTGTTTCTTTAAATTGATCCTATGATTACCTTAAATTGGACTAGTTTTACTAAGGATGAACACACAAAAACACATAGAAATTTTAAGGAAAAGGGGTTGAAGAATTTTTGGCAGAAAAAGGTTCTAGGAGGTTCAAGTTTGGGATTTAGATTCTATCTAAAGTTAGAGGTTTGATTTTAGGTTTTTGGGTTAAAATTAGGATTCAGGGAGGTTCTGGGAATAATGTGGGCAAAATTTGGAGAAAGATGAGAAAAATTCGAAGAAATTTGGGTTTTCTAGGTTTTTTTGGGTTTTTAGGAAAAACATGAAGTTTTCGATGAATTTTTTGGTGGCCGTTTGAAGTTTTCAACAAGATTTCGGTGAGATTCCAGTAAGATTTCTAGAATCCAACCAACTTTCTAGAAACTGATAGGTTCTCAATTTTTTGGTTGAATTTCCCAACTTTTCCAGAAATCGATAGAATTTTGGTCCCCAGTTGAAGTTTTCAATGGGCATTTTTAGAGAAAAGATAGACAAAAGATGATTTAGAGAGAAAAGGGCTCGAGTGATTCTGAGAAAAAAATGCTAAAGCTTGGCTTTTATACTACTGCCAAATGATGTCATTTTGGAAAAGCCAGGATCCGCCCGTAGACCTGACAACTCACGTGTTGATTCGTGCTCTGACCCGACCCAATTGCAGGTTTTCCCTTTTCTCTTTTTTATTTTTTGATTTTATTTTGCTTTTTTATTCTTTATTATTTTTTGGTTTTATTTTTTTAAAGAAAAAAACAAAAAAATTTTATTTTTGCCAATGGTATTTTTGAAAAAAAAAGGAGAAAAAAAGAGAAAAATCTTTCAAAATTTTTTTTTGTAAATAATGTTTTCAAAATAATAAAAAATTGAGAGGTTTACTGTTTTCTTCATGGAATAAAAATCAATAAATCTAGCAACAAAGTCTTTTTAGAGTGGGACACTAGTCTCTATGAATACTCTCAAGGTGAGAGAATTATCTTAAATTGCTACCAAACTATTGGGATAATTTTAAGATTAATTTTCAATATTAAATTATTTGGTAAATCATAAAAATGATCAAAGTTTGGATAATTTAAAATCAAACCGATACCATCATTTGAATGGGCATTGTAGGGGTGCTACAACCTTCCTCATGAGTAATCAACTCCTGAACTTAACATCTGTTTTTGCATATTAGAATATGTTTTAGGTGACTAATCACACATAAACAAAAAAGATTGGTGGTGACTCCCTTTCATCCATATCTAATGGTAGGTTCACAGATTTATATCTTATACAGCTTGGTGACTCCGCTGGAGACATTAAGAGTTAAGCCAGTAAATGATTTCTTATTATCCAAGCCTTGCTTAATAAGTTTAAAATTATTTTATTCCCTTTTATTACTTATATCTACTTTATTATTTATTTTCCTTGTATATATCTGCTTATTTAGTTGTTCATATTTGCTTAAGTATTTATTGTTTGTATATATATATCTGTCATTCATCAGCATGTGCATAACATAAGCCCTCCACTCAGGCTTTACATTTAGGAGGGAATGAAGTACCTATTCCCTCGTGAGATTTCATGTCTCCACATGGGCCTACGAAATAATCCTACTCAGATTGAACCCTTTTCGTTTGTAGCCTATGATGGGTGAGGATTGGGGTGCCTTACTAGTCTGTAATAGATCATGATATAAGGAACAATTTGGGAACCTTTTAGAATTAACCCAAACTGCATATAGTTAACTTTAAGAGCCCAACCATAGATAGAGCCTTATCTTCCCACCATTTGTAGATAATCCAAAATTCTAAGTCATGTTGTTATCTTAATTGCTATGTGATGTTTACTTTATGTTTTATTAAAGTGACTAACTAATTTCTTTGTCTTCTTTTATTTCTTTTCCTTTTGTGCACATTCATGAACATGTTTACAGATTGCATAGTATTTTTGCCTTAAAGCTATTTCAACAAAAAACCCTCATGGATTCTATAGACCGTCAGGTTTGCACTTCATCTATGTTGTTCAAATGCGATTCTCCCATAGAGGTGAAGATAGAATCAAAAAAGAAGTAACAAAAAGAAGGAGATTGCTTACCACAAGGTTATGTCTCTACACTATCAAGAGAAGTCCACCTATTCCTCAAACCTAATGATTTAAAAAGCCTATCATACTTATGGAATGCTATGACCCCTTCAAGGTAAGAGGCTTTTTGTGAGAAGTTTGGGCATATTGCATATCTCTTGTTAGTAAAGGTCGACTACTTCCTTATCAAAGTGATGGTACAATTTTGGGATCCTTCTATCAATGTTTCATCTTTAATAAGGTTGATTTAGTACCAATAATAGAGAAGTACTCAACTCTAGTAGGTATGCATCTATTATATCTAAATAGAGTATACATGAAGAAAAACAAATCAGGAAATCGCAAAAAGCTGGGTCAAATCCTAAGAGTAGGAAAGGAGGTCATAGATTCATACATTTGAGAGAAAAGAGATCATAAGGGTATTCCATGATAAGTGCTTTGAGATTTCATTGTCAAGCATCCAGATGATGATCGAGGAATGAATACATTTACTCTTGCCATATATGGGTTGGTCATTTTTCCCAGGTTTTAGGCCATATTGAGATAGAAGTGGTTGATTTATTTGAGTAGATAGAAAAGGGGTATAATCCTACCCTAGTTATCTCGACAGCAACCATCAGATCACTGACTTTTTATAGGCAGAATGATAGAGCACGCTTCATGGGTTGTATACCCTTATTATATATATAGATGAAAAGTTATTTTGAATGCAAGAAGAGTGCCTTCTTCAAGCTTTATTTCTATACTCAGAGTTTGATTAAGGAGTTCTGTCAAAGCATTTGACTAGAAGCAAAGACTTAGGAGGAGTGGAAGTGTCTACTGCAAGGGTTCACAGTGGGTCAGGTAAAATGGTTAGCTCCGTGGATGGACAAGGAACCTATGTTATATCACTATGGAGATGAGACAAGGTTTTCGCTTTTAGGTCTATAGGGGTCGACGAGCTATACACCATTGATGGTAAGGAGATATCATGGAGTTGAATAGTTTACCATTATGACCTCTAAGCTCAACTAGTTTGACTGTTCATATGGGGAGCCTAAAACTTTCCAGAAGATTGATAACATGATTAAGGCCTAGAAGAAGCCCAAGAGAGTAAGCCGAGCGTTCACTCAAGAATAACTTATTTGGAAAAATAAGAGGGGTCAGGATATTACATTTATGCCTTAGGATCATTACCTACTAGTGAGCCAAGAGTTAGATTATAAGCTTTCTGAGTTAGAGCATGAAATGGAGAAAGAGAAACTAAAGCAAGTAATTTTAAATCTATAGGGAAAAAGGGACTAATGGCAAAATAAAGTAGAAAAATTAGAAATCCAAGTCCGTAGGATCTTTAAGGAATATAGCAAGGCCCATAAAGTTGTTAGGGAATGGATGATACCCTTAAAGAGCTTAAGGAAATACGACAAGAACATAAAAAGTTATGCATATAGGAGCAAGCCAAAGAAATAAACAACACTAATCTAGTTCATGAAAACAAAGAATTGAAAGAAGAGCATGCCCAAATAGAAGATGCTTTTATGGAGGTTGAGCAAGAGAACCAATGGCTTTCAGACTACATTCTGACTCTGACATTGAAGTTGAATAAATAAAAAAATCATGTCAAAATCATCACGAAAGGGCATAGAAAGTTATCCTATCAGGAATGGTAGGACAAAAGAGAATGGTTGGAAAGATAAAGATATATGAGTACCTCATAGCTCAGATAGGTAAGGCCATAATCAAAGCAGGTGAGATGGTAGAAAAGGTTGAAGCACTGAGAGCTTTGGTTACACCAACAAGAAACATGGACAAAAACTATTAAACTTCATTGAGGAAGTTAAAGACCAGTATGAGCAAGTTAGGCATTTATATAGAGAAATAATATTAGGTTTGATGTAAAATAGACTCTTGTGGAATAAATGAAAGTTTCCTTTTGTTGAATTTCTTTTAAGGGGTAAATATTTTTTTCTTCTCTTTTCATTTCTTTTTCACACATTTGCATCACGCTCATTCATTCATTATCATAACATTATCATTGAAATTTCAATTGTGGTACTAAGGTATAAGAATAGCTGCACATCAATATAATACATGGACTCGAGCTAGAAAAATGGAAAGGATAATATAAGTCACCTTAAAAGGATAGAAAAAGCTCAAGAGGCACTAAAGGGAAAATTGAGCAAGATTCTAGAAGTCTTGGAAAAAGTAAGTATAGGAAAATCAGTGAAAGAAGATACTTCACAAAACATCCAGAGTTATGATAATCTTTTTTGATTGAAAAGATAACAAAGCCCATTCAACTCCTCACTATAGAGGATGCAAAGTAAAAAGAGAAACCACAGACAGCTATGCCCTTAAAGAATTTTAAGACTGATCGGGCCATGAACAAGCTTGAGAAAAGATTGAGGGCTATAGAGGGAATGAATTTCTATGGATCCATGGATACAGTGGAACTTTGCATAGTACTAGACATGGTAATGCCACCTCAGTTTAAAGTATTGAAGTTTGAAAAGTATGATGGTACTAAGTGCCCTATCACACATATCACCATATACTGTCACAAAATGGTAGCACATGCTAGTAATGAGAAGTTGCTTATGCATGTCTTTTAAGATAGTTTAACTAGGTCTATAGCAAGATGATATGTCTAGTTGGATGGAACCCAAATAAAGACATGGAAAGATTTGACCCAATCTTTCATCAATTAGTATCGCCATATTATCGACATGGCCCCAGATTACCTTTTTTTGCAGGTAATAGAAAAGAAGGCATCTGAATCCTTCAAACAATATGCCAAAAGATGACAGGATGTAGCTACTTAAGTACAACCCCTTTTGATAGAAAAAACTATAGTGTTGTTTGTGAGCACCCTAAAATTGCCATACTATGAAAGAATGATAGAAAATACGATCAAAAAATTTGTTGATATGGTGATTTTAGGAGAGATTATAAAAAATGCCATAAAAAATGGTAAGCTTGAAGGAGATGAGTTTTCCAAAATAGCACTTAAGAAGAAGGAAAGTGAGACTTAAGCTATGAGTTTTGAAGGTCAGCAATTCAAAAGTTACTCTTGGGCTACCTACCTTACATACCACCACGTGGTAAACCATACTTTTGCATCTTCTTACCAATCAACCACTCGACCATCTTATCCATTTTCACTAGGATCCCTCACTCACCTAGTCAATACTATAAGTAATACCAAAAAACCACGAACTAAGAAAAGACCCACTTTTGATCCTATACCCATAAGCTATATAAAGTTATATCAAGAACTCTATAAGAACCCTCTAATTGCTCTTGTCCCTACCAAATAACCCGAACTTTTTTATCCCAAATGGAATGACGCCACTGCCCATTATGACTACCATTATGGAGTAACATGCCATTCTACTGAAAATTACTTTTCTTTAAAACAAAAAGTATAGCATTTGATTAAAAAGAGGCTAATAAATTTTGATACTAGTGAAAGCTCATCACCTAATATTAGTGGGAATCCTTTGTCTAGTCATACAATCAATGCCCTAGAAAAAGATAAAAGGCATATAAAAAGAAGGGGTAGAAGAGATTAAAATGCCATTTAACTAGCTTTATGATGCTTTATATAGAGTTGGACTGATACAACTGGTGACTCTATGCACCTACAGGAGAGGATGTATCCTTAATCAAAGGTGTAAGTATCACAATGGAGCTTCAAGGCATTCTATTGAGAAATGTCAATAATTTCACCAATAGGTGTAGAAATTAATACTCTTACAAGATAGAGTTATATGAGGAATTAAGAGCTCGAAAAACATTGGGGTGGCTACTACAATAGGTAGGTGCCAAAACCTATCACTATACGTGGTAAGAAAAAGCTATAATCAGCTAAGAGCAAGTTTATCCCCAAACCAATAGCTTTCAGAATCCCACACCCATCTCTTAATAAGGCTAATAAAGTAGTACCCTAAAGATATGAGTGTGAGGTGATAGCTCAGGGGTAGCAAAAGGATATGTTGAAAGCTAAAACTACCCATATAACATGTGTCAGGAGCATAACTAAAAGTAAAAGATGTTATACTCCGAATACTTTAAAAAAAGTAAAAAAAAGGAAAATGGAAGAAAATTGAATAAGAGATTCCATAAAAAGATGTCTCGAAGTCGATGCTTGAAAATGAGGCCTATGAGTTTTTGAAGCTAGTAAAGCATAGTGAATATTTTATAGTGAAGTAATTGAATAAGATGCCAACTATGATTTCTCTACTCTCACTTCTTCTAAACTTGAAATCACATTGTAATGCTTTATTAAAGGTATTAAATCAAGCTTATGTAGCTTATAATGTATCAGTGGAATATGTGAATCACTTAGTAGGAAATCTAGTGGTGCCACATCATATCTCTTTTAGTGATGATAAGATTTCACCTGAGGGTAGAAGGAACACCAAGGCATTGCACATCATTGTCAAATGTAAGGGCCACATAGTAGCCAAGGTCCTCATTAATAACAAAACAACTATTAATGTGATGCTTATGTCCACTCTAGCCAAGTTGCCCTTTGATATGTTCCATGTCCAAGACAGTCAAATGATGGTCCGAGCATTTGATGGGATTAGGCAAGAAATCTTGAGAGATGTTGAACTGCCATCCATATTGGGCCATGTGTCTTTAATATAAAATTCCAAGTTATGGATATCTTCCCATCATATAGTTGCTTATGAGGGAGGTTATGAATCCACAAAGCAGGTGTCTTGCCTTCCTCACTACATTAAAAAATCAAATTTAATGTGAAAAGATAGTTAGTGATTATGGTTGGAGAAAAAGATTTGCTAGTGACCCAACCCATAAATACCTTATATATGGAAGTAGTAAAAGAATCATTGGAGTGCTCTTACAGATCCTTTGAACCTATCAATAAAGTAGGTGAAAGGCTCAAATTTAATCGGATTGTGATCAATCAGATGGTTAACAAGGGTTGGAGTATTGGGATCGACCTAAGCAAAAGCCTACAATGGATAAAGGAGATTCTTAAAATTGAAGATTACAGTTGCAAATCTGGATTGGGTTATGCAATAGAGCAAATACAAAACAATAGTAGAAAGGTAAAAAAAGAATCAATGATCTTTCCCCATTTAAATGAAACTTTCATTCCTTGAGGATACATGCACCAGGGAGTTGAAGAGGACACAAAAGAAGAACCAAAATAGGAGGAAACTTTTGCTAAGCTATCCATTCATATGATGGATAATGAAAGTCAATATGAAGAAGCTTGGATTTACCCATGCCCGTCGAGATATGAATTACAAAATTGGAAGGTCATCCAAATGCCTATTGTTTTTTTATTTTCCTTTAATGTAATCACATCTCCTAATTACTTATGCCCAAAAGCATTGGGATCAACTCTTATGTTTGGGCCTTTTATTTTTCATTATGTCAATAAAAGTAAGAGCATGCATTTTATTCATTTTTTCCATTCCATTCATCACCCCATCAAAATTTCTTGCCAATATTTCCTGTTGTATTAATTTTCAAGTCCCTAAATGAATGTAAAGGTAATCATGACAATGATCTAGGGTTTAACTTTGAAAATTCAATTAATACTAATGAACTTGATGTTGAAGATTATGAGGAATACACATTGTCTTCGGATTTAATAAGGCTAATTAAGCAGGAAGATAAATTCATTACGCCTCATCAAGAAATTATTGAATCGATCAATTTGGGTGATGCTGAAAACAAGAAAAAGTCAAGATTGGTACTTCACTCTTCGTGATTGACTGGCAATGGTTAGAGAATTTGCTTTGAGAGTTTGTGGATGTATTTGCTTGGTCCTACCAAGATATGCCTGGACTCAACACTGAAATAATAGCGCATAGGCTACCATTGAAATCAAAATGCAAATTGGTGCAGCAAAAGCTAAGAAAAATGAAACTAAAATGCTATTGAAAATAAAAAAGGAAGTTAAAAAGCAATTTGATGTAAGCTTCTTGCAAGTGACCAAATATCCTGAATGGGTGGCTAATATAGTACTTATCCCTAAAAAGGATGGAAAGGTGTGGATGTGTGTAGACTATAGAGATTTGAATAAAGCTAGACCTAAAGACAATTTTCCTCTGCCTCACATTGATACTTTGGTAGATAATATAGCCCAACATCCAGTATTCTTTTTTATGGATGGATTCTCTAATTACAATTAGATAAAGATGGCCCGAGATGATATGAAGAAGACCATGGGGAGCTTTTTACTATAAAGTTATGCCCTTTGGACTAAAAAATACTGGGACAACCTATTAAAGGGCCATGGTAACACTCTTCCATGATATATTGCATAAAGAGATTGAAGTGTATGTGGATGACATGATTACCAAATCTCGAAAAGGAGAGGATCATGTAGTTAATCTTAAAAAAATATTTGAAAGGTTGAAAAAGTTCTAACTCAAATTGAATCTGGCCAAATGTACATTTAGAGCCATGTCAGGAAGGCTATTAAGGTTTTTGGTCATGAAATAGGGATAAAAGTGGATCCACACAAAATTCAGGCTATCTAGAATTTATCTCTTCCAAGCATACAAAAAGAGGTTCAAGGTTTCTTGGGTAGATTAAACTATATCTCTCGGTTCATTTTTCAGCTTACTCTTAAATGTGATCCCATTTTTAAACTCTTTCGAAGAATAATCTTGGAGAGTGGAATGAAAAATGTTAAGAAGCTTTCGATAAGAATAAATAGTATTTATCAAATCCTCTAATATTAGCAACCCTTGTTCCTAAGATTCCATTAATTCTATACATAGTGGTACATGAGGGGATGTGTGTTAGGCCAACAAGATGAATCTGGCAAGAAAAAGAGAGCTATTTATTACTTGAGCAAGAAATTCACGGATTATGAGTCCAAGTATTCATCACTCGAGAAAATGTGTTATGCTTAGGCTTGGATAGCTAAAAGACTCAAGCAATATATGCTCTACCACACAACTTGGCTCATAGCTAAACTGGATCTCATCAAAAACATATTTGAGAAACCATCACTGTCAAGAAGAATCGTAAGATGACAAGTGATGCTTTCTGAATATGACAAAGTATATGTGAGCTAAAAAGCAATTAAAGGAAGTGTCATTGCTAAATTCTTGGCAAATAGGGCTGTTGATGATTATGAGCCCATGAAGCTTGATTTTCCAAATGAGGAACTAATGGCCATATTAGAATTAGAAAAAGATGATGATGAGGAAAATACATGGAAGATGTATTTCGATAGGGCTTGCAAATGCATGGGACATGAGGTTGGAGCAATTTTAATATCTTCAATGGAGCACTACTATCCTGTTATGGCAAGATTGAACTTCAATTGCACCAGTAATGTAGTCGAATATGAGGCTTGTGTTATGGGGCTGCATGCTGCTTTGGACAGGAAAGTTGAAACATTAAAGGTGTTTGGGGACTCAGCTCTAATCATTTATCAACTAAAAGGTGAATGGGAAACAAGGGATTCAAAACTCATCCCTTATCATAAATACATCATAGAGCTGTGTAAACAATTCAAAGCAATTCAATTTGAACACTTGCCTCGTGAAGAAAATCATATTACAGATGCTTTGGCTACCTTAGTTGCAATGGTACAGATCAACGATACTACTAAAATTTAGCCTACCAAATTAGATATTAAAGACATGCCAATACATTGTGCCAACTTGGAAGAGAAAGAGGATCGGGACCCCTAATATCATGATATTATGCGATATCTAAAGAATCAATAATACCAAAATCGAGCAACAGAAAGTGACAAGAGAACTTTGTGAAGATTAGCTATGGGATTCTTTTTAGATGGGGAAATTTTGTATAAAAGAGGCAAAGACCAAGTATTACTACATTGTGTAAATGCCTCTGAAGCTAAAAAGATTATTGAGGAAGTTCACAACAGCATATGTGGAGCACATGTAAATGGACATATGATGGCAAGATAGGTTATGTGAGCTGGATATTACTAATTGACAATGGAAAAAGATTGCATTGATTATGCTCATAAATGCCATAAGTGCCAAATTTATGCTGATAAGATTTATTCTCCACCTGGTGCTTTACATGTCATAACACCTCTTTGGCTATTTTCTATATGGGGGATGGATGTCATTGGCCTCATTATCCCAAAGGCATCAAATAGGAATAGATTCAGTTTTGAGATGATTTATTACTTCACTAAATGAGTTAAAGTCACCTTTTTCATAATTGTGATTATATCAGTGATTTGCAAGTTCATCAAAAAAGAAATAATTTATAGATATGGGCTAAAAAAAAATCATCTCAAATAATGCTAAGAATTTGAATAGCATGATGATGCAAGGAATATGTGCTTAGTTCAAGATCAAACACCACAATTCAGTTCCATACCACCGAAAAATGAATAAGGTAGTAGAAGTTGCAAATAAAAATATCAAAAGAATTCTAGAGAAGATGACTAAAACATATAAGGATTTGGCATGAAAATTACCTTTCGCTCTACATGCATATCAAACTTCCATACGCACCTTTACTGGGCAACTCTTTTTTTCTTGATTTATGGAATGGAGGCTGTACTACTAGTAGAAGTAGAAATCCCATCACTAAGGGTCTTAAGGGAAGTGAGATTAGAAAAAGATGAATGGATTTGGGAATACTATGAGCAATTGAACTTTATTGAAGAGAAGAGATTGATGGCACTCTGCCATGGTCAATTATACCAATAGAGAATGATGAGAGCTCATGACAAAAAGGTCAGACCTCATTAGTTTTGAGAAAGAGAGTTGGTGTTGAAAAGAATTCTTTCAAGTCAGCATGATGATAGAGGGAAATAGACCTTGGATTGGAAAGGACCATACGTTGTAAAAAGAACCTTTCAAGAAGAGCTTTAATTTTGAGCTTCCTAGTTCTATTAATTCTAATGCAATAAAAAAGTATTTTGCTTAATTCTAAAAAAAATAAAAAAAAGAGTCTAAGTTGAAAACCCGAAAGGGTAGCTTGTATAAAAAAAAAAAGGAAGAGTTCAAGTTGAAAACCTGAAAAAGTGACTTGGATCCAAAAGAAAAAGTTTAAGTTGAAAACCTTGAAAGGCAGCTGGAACCAAATGAAAGCAAAATCAGGTGAACAGAATATGGCATCACTTGGGAAAACATACTAGGGTAATGAATTTCAAAAAGCTTTGAAGCATTGGGGCATCATGTTTTGATTGAGTTTTTGAAGGAGATCAAAGATTTGTTGTCATGGTTATCTAATCATTTGTCTTGGGGCATTGCTACCCTAAATAGCTACTTTTGAATACACTCTTTGTACCTATATACCATCATTTGTAATTTATTGCTTATCCTAATAAATGAAAGCTGACTTGTCATTCTTTTTCAGTTATATACATTGCCAATATCTTTGTCCTTTCTCTTTATAACTTGCCATAAATGGAAGAAGTGCATAATTTGCATCCCCCACTTTGGAATTGGGATAATGATTAATAATTGAACAAAGTCATAAGAAATTGTGTTACTTTGAAAGATTGAAAGAGATAAATACCAAAAATGAACTCTTTCAAAATAAAAGCATTTCCTTTTAGGGATAAAGATCATCTTCAAGCTGATGAAAAATGGTTTTTTTGCCAAAGATGTGCATCAGATTGGTGAAAAATGGTTTTTTTTCCAAGGACATGCATTTAGGTTAATGAAGGATGGATTTTTGCTAAAATGTATAGTGAAAATAAATATTCAAGGTAATGAAGAAAGGTTTATCTGCTAAAGATGTGCAAAAATAAGAATGTAGAAGCCTTAGTACCACAATTGATGTTTCATTTGCATTTCATATAAAACATACATTTGCATTATTCAGTCATCCGATCTTGACTTAGGTCAGATCATCTTCTGACTCACAACACTATTCTGGTCATTTATTTATGACTTCAACTCGATCTTGGTCACCTTCAAACTCGCAACATCATCCCAATCATCCGATCTCGACTTAGGTCAGGTCATCTTCAAACTCACGACACCAATCCAATCATTTATTTATGACCTCGACTCGATCTTGGTCACTTTTAGACTCACGATATCATCCTAGTCATTCGATCCTGACTTAGATCAGATCATCTTTATACTTGTTACACCAATCCAGTCATTTATTTACAACCTTGACTCGATCTTGGTCACCCTCAGAGTCACGGTATTGTTTCAGTCATTTGATCTCGACTCAGGTTAGATCATATTCAGACTTATGCCATTGTCCTAGTCATCTAATCTTGACTTAGGTTAGGTCATCTTCAGATTCATGACACCAGTTTGGTCATTCATTTATGACCTTAACTCAATTTTGGTCACCTTCAAACTTGCAGCATCGTCCCAGTCATCTGATCTCAACTTAGGTTAGATCATCATCAGACTCATGACACCAGTTTGATCATTTATTTATAACCTTGACTCGATCTTGGTCACCTTCAAACTTGCAGCATCATCCCAATCATTTGATCTCGACTCAGGTCAGATCATTTTTTAACTCACAACATTGTCTCGATCATCCAATCTCAGTTTAGGTTAGACCATTGTCAAACTCGTGGCATCGTTCCAATCATTCGATCTTGGCTTAGGTTAGATCATTTTACTTTCGATTTGATGTTCACCCCCGATCGATTTTACTCGCTGATTTGATTGAAATAGAATTGGTGTCTAGGTCTTTGCATCATCTCTGTTTAATAAAGATATGCAAAGAGGAACAGCTATAGACACCCATTTGTGTTCGGGCCTCAATTAGGCCCATTCGTGTCCAGGCCCATTAAACCCATCTATGTCCAGGCCTAGTTGGACTAATTTCCTCTATATTTTGTAATTATTATTATTATTATTATTATTACTAATATTATAATTATTATTTTTTTTTCCTTGGTATTTTCTTATATACCATTGTTATATTATTATTATTATTA
Organism: Durio zibethinus; assembly: GCF_047325235.1. NCBI lineage: Eukaryota > Viridiplantae > Streptophyta > Magnoliopsida > Malvales > Malvaceae > Durio > Durio zibethinus. The sequence continues at coordinate 18,330,654 of NC_143165.1, forward strand.
TTATTATTATTATTATTTATATTTTATTTTTTTATTTTTTTATTTTTTTTATTTTCTTTCTTTTTTTCTTTCCTTTTTTGTTTTAATTCACAGATAGAATCGAGATTAGAATCCCGCTTGATCAAAATTTCAATGCCAGATCGTATCAGCATGGGATTACTGAAAATCTTGGGACTTAAAATCCCATTATGAAGAATTCAATCCCAAGATTCAAGCCTATGATTGATTCTATTTGTTTCCTTAAACTGATCATAGGATTGCCCATAAATTGGACTGGTTTTTATAGAGGATAAACACATAGAAACACATTAAAATTTTGAGGAAAAAGGGCTGAAGAATTTTTGGCAAAAAGGGTGTTGAGAGGTTCAATTTTGGGATTTTGGATTTTATCTAAAGTTAGAGGTTTGATTTTAGGCTTCTCAATTAAAATTAGGATTTTGGGAGGTTTTGGGAATAATCTGGGCAAATTTTAGAGAAATCTAGGAAAATTTTCTAAGAAATCTAGATTTTTTAGGTTTTTTGGGTTTTTGGGAAGAACATAAAGTTTTTAATAAATTTTTTGGTGGCCATTTGAAGTTTTTGACAAGATTCTGGCAAGATTTTCGAAATCCGACCAATTTTCCAGAAACTGGAAAGTCCCCAATCTTTTAGTTGAGTTTTTTGATAACTTTGCCAAAATTTAACGGAATTTTGGTCCCCGGTTGAAGTTTTTCGTGGGCATTTCTAGAGAAAAGGTAAAGAAAGGCTAGTTTAAAGAGAGATGGGCTCAGTGATTCCTAAAAAAAATGCTGGAGCTTGGCTTTTATATTATTGTAAAACAACATTGTCTTGGATAAGCTCAGATCTACGCGCAGACCCGACGACCCGTGTGTTGACTCGCACTCTGACCCGACCCGACCTAATTACAAGTTTTCCCTTTTCCCTTTTATTTTTATTTTTATTTTTATTTCTATTTTTATTTTTATTTTTATTTTTATTTTTTGATTTGATTTGATTTGATTTTGCTTTTTTTAACCCATTTTTAATTATTTTTTTGTTTTACTTTTTTTAAAGAAAAAAATAAAAAAAAATTATTTCTACCATTGGTATTTTTGAAAAAAATAATTCAAAAAAAAAGAGAAAAATCTTTCAAAAAAATCTTTGTAAATAATGTTTTCAAAATAATAAAAAAATTGAGAGGTTTACTGCTTTCTTTATGGAATAAAAATCAATAAATCTGATGACAGAGCCTTTTCAGAGTGGGACAGTAGTTTCCATGAATACTCCTAAGGTGAAAAAATTATCTTAAATTGCTACCAAACTATTGAGACAATTTTAAAATTAATTTTTAATATTAAATTTATTTGGTAAATCAAAAAAATGATTAAGGCTTAGATAATTTGAAATCAAACTAGTACCATCATTTGGATGGACGTTATGGGGGTGTTACAACCTTCCCCATGTATAATCAACTCCCGAACCTAACATTTATTTTCGTAGATCATAGTATGTTTTAGGTGGCCAATCACACCTAAACAAAAAAAATTGGTGGCAACTCTCTTTTGTCCATATCTAGCAGTAGGTCTACGGATCTATATGTTATGACATAAGGTGTATGAGGTGGTGAACTAAAGGAATGTTCTGAACTAGTATCCCACATGTGCTTAAGATAGCTTTCCTAAGTTTGAGTAGTATAGGTGTTTGTGTAAGATTGAAAGAGTTGGTGGACACCTATCATTATGGTAAACTCCACCATGCATTTTATCATTGTCATGTTGGCTTGGAAAGTTATGGACACAAGTAGGCTTGGTATTATACCTAGCTTTAATGGCCTTTACTTGACTTTCTAAATAGTAAAGTTTCGAATAAAGCTTTAAAAGTCGATTCTCTTTTGGCTTGGTCTTCCTCACTAGGCAATGGTCCTAGGTAGTCATTGAAATAATAAGGTCTAGTGTGATCCACACGGTGTTTGGTTACCTTAAAAGCATTGGAATCCCACATGTGAAAAATAAAATGAATCATAAATAAAATCTGATAGAAAGAAAGTTTGTTGTTTATAACTTAAGGAAACAAAAATAAGGCAAGTTAGTAATTAGCCTAACAAAAGTACACTATGGGTGAACCAATCTATAGAAAACCATGGTAAAGGATGATATTAGCCAAGACTCTTTACTCTTAATCCCTAGCAACAGCTCCAAAAACTTGATTAAAAAAAACTGTAAGTGCACAGGCCATACAAGTAATAATAGTGACCTTTCATTTAAGATATCATCCTACAAAGATTATGTAAAACTTCTTAAGCTAAATACCGGTTATCACCTTACTCTTGTTAAAGTTGGCTCATTCAAAGAATGTCCATGAAAAAATGACAAAGACAAAATTAACAAATAGTAAAAAGCTAATTTGAAAAATAATGAAAATTCAAAATGCAAGTAACAATCTAAAACCAAATAAAGGAACAATTCATGAAAATAGTGCATTATTCCTATGAAATTAAATTGGACGACCTATGAAATGAAGAAAAATCAACCTATATCTAAGTGCTACCAATTTTAGTAAAACTACTTCTATAGTGAAAGAACAAGTAAGGATTCAAAATAACAGAAAACGATACATACGACTAGAGATTATGCCTATGCATGAACTTGAAATGAAAAATGAAATATATACATCCAAAAAGTGCTACATGTGCAAGGATTCTTAAACTTGAATGAACTTTTAAACAACCACTAAATTGCCTATAAAAGTGTATGATCTAAAAGACAATGAATAAACTAAATGTAAAAGAAAAATATGTCCAAATAAAAATGCAAAAAACAAAAATGTCATAGACAAATGCAAGCTATATTTTGATTTTATTTTACTTCTATTGATGAAAAAATGGTTCTTCATGTAAGGGAACTAGAAAACTACTTGAAACACTCAATGAAGAATTACATGGCAGAAGAAAGAATGCAAGCAATTATCCAAACAGTGCAAAGAACTAAAACAACAGTCAATATGTACTAAAAATAAAAGAAAATTTCAAAAAAAAAAAATTCAACAATTGATCATATGATAGAAAGGAACTTTATCTAAACTAGAACAACTTAGATCCATGAGTTAACTACCTAAATCAAAATAAAAGTGCATGAATGAACAACAAAGTCAGCTTTTTAGAATAAAATTCAAAAATAGTGTAGAATTTGGAAAAACAACACATGTTTAACAAAAATTCACCAAACAGCACTTAAAAATGTGAAATAAATTGCAAAAAAATTAAACTAAGCAAGGTATCATGTAGAACTAAAGATCTAATGAAGAAAACAATGCAAAAAAATCGCCAAAGTGGAGAGAAGTCCACACCAAACTTGTTGGATCAAAACTAGAATTGCATTGTTACTGCATCTAGCTGGAACTTTTAAGCTTGATTTGGAATGTTGTGCTACAAATTTGAGGCAAAATTTTAATATGTTGCAGCTAATTGAATTGGGAAACCATGAAAAAGCATTTGAGCAAAAACAAGATTTGAATGAGTTATGCTATAAAAATCATAGGTAGGTCAGAATTGGTATATTCAAAAACAGATTTGAGTATCAATGAAAAATCAGTAGATTTGAGCTAGAAAATGAATTTAAATTGAAATTTTGTTGAAAGATTCTGAAAGACCATTTAAAAACACTTAAGAAACAGTAAGTTTGCAATGACATTCAAAGGAAAAATGCTAGAAATAAAATGTTTGGCTACAAAGAAAATTTAAAGTGCAAAAAAGAAAATGTAAGAAAGTAAAAAACTAAAAATCTAAATCCTAATCTAGCTCTCCTCTAATTATCAGCCCTCTCTTCCTATTAGGTAGAGGGGAGGAGCTTGAAGTCTAAAAAAAATTCTAGAAAAGTCTCTAATAGGTTGGGTTTCTAGAGCTTTGTTCTTCATATGGTGCTCACGCCTACTGCACTTGGTGCACTGATGCTTGGCATTTTTCTTCAAGTTTGCTCTTCATTTGTAATAGCTACTTCAAGAAGTCAACATAATAGCCAATCAAAGCCTTTAAAAATGAAAACTCAGCCCCTATCTTTGCTGCCTTTAATGCCAACTTGAAATGCCTTACATTTGCTTGATTCTATAACCATGCACCATGGACGTCCAAGCAACATTTTTCTTGCAACTTTCAATATTTTTTTCTGCAAACAATTCCAAACACTTGATAAATTTATTTATCCTCCATTCTACTGAAAAAACAATGAAAATAGTAATAAAAAATTATTCAAGAAAAGTAAGAAAACTCTTAAAGTGTCAATTTTGTATATTGACACTAGTTTGCACCAAGAATTCTCCAAAAAGTATCAAAATTGTCCAAAATTTCTCAAATTCATATTTGTATCTGCAGATCAGATAAATGTGCATTTAGGAGTAATTTTGACAAAAATCGTAAGGAATAAGCCAAAATATGATTGAAATTGCACTAAAAATAAGCATGAAAATGCTAAATTCTAATCTAATCAAAACCCAAAACCCTAAACCAAATCCGAAAAACCTAAACCAAACCCCAGACTAAACTTGAACTCCAAACCCTAAACCAACCCCAAACCAAACAAATTCAAACCATAACCCAAACCAAGCCGAATCATACCCAAACCAAACCGAACCAACCCTAAAACCCTAAAACTGAAGCAACCTAAAATTTCAAACCAAATTGAACCAACCTTAAACCAAACTAGATCAAACCAATCCCCAAACCCTTAAATCTAGCCAACCTTAAAATCCTAAACCAAATTGAACCAACCCCAAGCTTAAATGAAACCAAACCCTTAAACCTTAACTTTAAACCCTTTAACCCTAACCAAAACTTAAAACTTGACCTAACCCTAAACCGTAACCAAACCCAAAACTGAAAACCAAACCTTAAACCTGAAAAGCCAACCTTAAACTCACTTTTAGGCATTTGCATTTCATTTTAATAAATTGTTACACGCATTAGCAATTTTGAATTGTCATTACATTCATGCATTTATATTTGTCATATTTCTTTGAGTGTCATTCATATACTATATATCATGATGTTGATGCACTACTTGCATTTTTCATAAGCAAAATGTTTTAAGAAAATGTTTTTAAAAAATAATAATAAATAAAATAAGGTTATATTCCAAGTAAAAATAACCCTTAAGATCTAGCCCAAATATAAAGGGATTCTCAACGATTATCATTTATGTGAAATATTATTTTAGTTTTCTAGGGCATCTTGAAAACTCTAAAAGTTAGGGACATTTTTTGAATTCCACCCAAATAAAAAGGACTGAAATAAATGTTTCAAGACTTAAGATTTTTCATCTTGATCCAAAAAAAGTGATTTTTTTTTCTTTTTTTGAAAAATAAAAATGATTTGTTTTCAAGACATAAAATTTAAAAAGATTCAACTTTTGGAATAGATAAATAAAATTAGGGAATTAATTTGCAAACATTGAAAGTAGGACCATTTTTACACAAACTCAAGGATAACATGCAATCAATTGGTGCCTTTTTTAATAGGTGCTACAGAGGTGCTAATCTTTCCCCATCATTAACTGACTCTCGAACCTAGCTCTATTTTCAAAGACCAAAATATCTTCTTAATAAACTTTAAACTTGTTTTAATGTTTTATTAATAGGATAAACTTTTTACATGGCCAATTACATCTTAAAAAGAGATTAGTGGTGACTCTTTTAGTTTTAATGATTTTTTAAAATGTATTTTCTTTTATTTTCGCGTCTAGTGGTCAAGTTCCCAGACTTGCACATTACGACAACTTGGTGACTCCATTGGGAAAACAATATTGAAGGCTAGGCAAAAGATTGATTACATGTTATCCTAAGTTTTCGTTTAATGGTCCTAGTGAATGCTTAATCTTAATTTGGTAATTTTGATTTTTTTTGTTCTCCTAAAAAAATTGAAAAAATTGAAAAAATAAAAAAAATTTGAGAAATATGTTTTAAGGTCAATTTTCTTATTTTCAAAATAACAATAATAATAAATAAAGTTTGAAAAAATAAAAAAAAATGTTTCACATTTCATGTACATTTTTATCCATGTTATTTATTTTAAATTGCTGCTATTTGTTTTGTTTTTAATAAATTGTGGGGCATTAAAGATAGGTGTATTTTAGTGAAAATATGAAAGGTTTGTATGTTCCTTCGGACACATTCATATATGCATTGCATGCATGATCCTATACACAAGCTCTAACCCTTTTAGGGAGGAAGTAAAGTAATTATGCTCTCGAGATGTGAATACCTATGCAATGGCTAGTGACATTTTTTCATTAAAAGTGAACTTTTTCCATTTGTAACGGGGTGCCTCACTAATCTATGATAAAAGATAATGTGAAGAGAAAGGTTGATTTGTTGCTTGTTCATATGATTTTCTATTAAAATTGTTAATTTATTGATTTGTTGTTGTTATTTTTAATAATGATGATGAAAAATGAATTGAAAAAGAAAAATTACTAGGAATGACAATCATACATGTTTTTAAAAAAAAAAACAAAAAGAAGGAAAAAAAAGTAATAAAAAAAAGAAAAGAAAAAAAATAAGAAAAGAAAAAGGAAAGTTGTTTGGAAACATTAATTTACTTTGTCCATTGCATTCATATTTTTAAGTTTTTCTTTTACTAATTTTTCTATGTTTTATGTGTCTTCTTTTCTTTGTTGCATACATCATTTTTGACATAAAGTATCAAAGACATTCTTTTTAGATAATTTATTATGAGTGATTTTCATAGCATTCTAAGAGTTGCAATTAGGTTCCTCGATTAATATGTCATTTTGGAAAGTTAAGAAACAATCTAAGAATAAGTAGTAGATAGAGGAGGGTTATATGATAGACATGTATGTTTCAAGCCTCTCAGGGTTAATTTATTTAGATTGGAGGCAAAATGATGCGACAAACTTCGAGGGTATTTGGAATTAGTGGGAATAAGAGAAGAACATAGTTTTTACAACCAAGTATAGAGACATCGCCCTGTTAGTTTTAGTGAAGGCCAATGTTACCAGATAAAGGCCATAGTGAGGTTTTAGAATCTAGCATATCAGTGCTTCACATTCAATAAAAATGACTTGACACCTACCATTGAAGAGTACTCTACCTTGCTATGCCTATAGTTACCTAAGCCTCATATAATATATTAGACAACACAGAAATTGTCATGGTACAAAAAAAAATTGGCAAAGATAATTAAGGTAGATGCTTAAGTGATAGACAAGAAGAAAGGAGTTAAGAGGCATACCATGATGTTCTTGCAAGATGTCATGCTCCATAATCTTAAGGAAGATTCGGTTATGGATATCTTTGCCTTGGTTGTTTTATGGTCTAGTGAGCTTTTTGAAGGTTTTAAGATACATAGAGGTCCTAGTGATTGACTTCTTCGCACAGTTAGAGTAAGAAATTAATCCTTCATCGACCATTTTGGCAGAAACTATTAAGTCCTTGGGTCATTGTCAGAGGAAAGGAGAAGAAAGAATGATAAGATGTGTTCAACTACTATATTTTTAGATTTAGAGTCATTTCCAGGGTATTGATAGAGTTCCTCTAATATTGTACATGAAGACTTTAGCACCTATTGCCAAGTTTAATGTAAAAGATTGGCCTAAAAGTCTCTTTAAGAAACAATGGATAATGTTCCTTGGAAGCCTGAAGGGGGATGGAGTAAGTTCGAAGGTGCCTTGGATGCCTTGCATCTTAATCAAGTATAGTTGTGGTGATTAGCCTTAGGTTTCATTACTTGGAATTTAGGGAGCTACCGGTTATGCCTTGTTAATGGTTAGGAGATAATATGGATTCAACAGTTCATCTCAATGACCTTAGGATTAGATCAAATAGAGTTTGATGTGGTAAGGAAAACTACATAGCTAGAGTATGTAACATCATAAGGGCTTGGGGATAGACATTCAAATTAAAATTAGGAAGGTATATTAACGATGTCACTCTAGGATATCTAATATAAAGGGCCAAGTGAGTCAACAACATTGTGCTTCTGTTAGATCATGAGCCAATCCAACCAATCAATCCATAAGCTAAAGCACCACAATCAAAGGCAATTGCTAGGATAGAGTTTGAGGCCAAAAGAGAGAAGATAAAGAAAGAAAATATGAAATTGTAAAAAGAATTAGGGCAATTAAGATATAAGGAGAGCACACAAAAAGACAGGATCGAGAAAGTGGTAAAAGATAAAAATGTGGCTTGAGGTGACCTCAAGGAATTGCATTTGGAAAAAAAAGGTTAAAGGCTCTATTAATGAAAAAATGAAAGAAAGCAAGCACCGATAACAGATAAAGCAACTCAGGGCAAAGATGCAACTTTGGAAATGTAAGGTTTAGGAAAATGAAGAAAGGGTTACAAATGGTAAGAGAATGAAAGGATTTAGAAGAATTTCTTGCTACAAATAGAAAAAAAGTAATTAAGAGCCAATAAGAGAATAAAAGATTAAAGGAAGAATTGAAGAATGAAAAGAAGATACGTTTGGCCATTTAGTAAGAAAAAGATGCACTCAATATAGCGGTTAACACGTTAAGACAATAGTTATAAGAAAATAAAGATGACATTGCCCTAATGCATAAAGAGTCATGAGAAAGGGAAACAGGGTGAAAATACTTATGTAACCAACAAATAGGGGTTCAAAAATGATGGAAAGCCAATAGTCAAGGGAAACAGATGTACATCAACCATTTCAACACCTAGATTTGCAAGGTAGTCAAGTAGGCTAAGATGATGATAGATAAGGCAAAAACTTTGAGGCAAAAGATTGTCCCTACTTACAATCATGGCTAAAAAGTAGTATAAGCAAGTGCAACATTTTTATAGCTTTAGTTCTAGGATGGTTGATGATATGTAGACTTGAAACTCTTGGAACTAATGAAAATTTCTACTAATTTGAGTTATTTAAAATTGAATGTCTCTATTTATGTTATTTAAAAAATATGCCATAATGAGCCCATGAAAAAAAGAGTGATGGTTACAAATATACTTTCATTAAACTTTTGAGGCAAAGAGATTACCTTTAAAAGAACCTTGCTTGAATATAGGAGGAGGTTTAAAGGCTTTCCTTTTAAGCAAAAAAGAATAATAGAAATTGACATGCATAACATGTATCATTTGCTTGAACATATTTTTTTCATTCTGATTAAGACAAGGAATAATAGTTGTAAATATCTCTTATCAAACCTTCAAAGTACAAAGATATCTTTAAAAATCTTGCCAAATATTAGTGGATTTTTAAGGAATAATCTTTTAAGGTTACAATAATAAATTTCACACATTGCGTTTTTAACTTATGGTAACTAATAAAAGTTTAAGGATGGTGCATCCTAAAAAACAAGAACAACTTGTTTCTCACACGTACAATACGAATCTTATACTAGAGTCATGGAGAATGACAATGCAAAGAGAATTGAAAGGTAGAAAAGGCTCAAAGGGAAACAGAAGTTAAAAGAGGTGTCAAAGTTGACAGAGAGCATGAAAATGAAAGGCTTAAGGCAATGAGAGGCATGATGCATATGGGAGCATCGATGCCAATGAGTTAAGTTTGGCACCCGATCTCAATATACCTGTAAAGTTTAAGGTTTCAAATTTTGGAAAGTATGATAGAGTCAAATACCTTTTGACTCATATAACCATGTATTGCTGAAAGATTATACAACATACTCATAATGATAAATTGTTAATTCACTTCTTTTAAGATAGGCTTATTAGATTTGCAGCGAAGTGGTATGCTCAATTGGACCAGAGTAGAATTCATTCTTTGTAAGATCTAGCTAGGTAAACATGGACCTAAACAAGTTATCCCTATAAAATATAGAGAAAAGGTTTTTCGAAACTTTTAAAGAATGTGTCCACTAATAGAGAGATATGACAACTTAGGTCTAATTATAGCTAAAGAAAAAAATTATTGTACTTTTTTTAGCACCCTAAAAGCCTTTTATTATGATAAATTAGTGAGTAATGCCATAAAAAACTTTGTCAATATGGTGATATTAAGAGAAATGATTGAATATATGATTAAAAATGGTAAAATTGAAAGACAAGAGGTTTTTGGTGCCAAGAAAACCCTTGTACCCAAGAAGAAAGAATAAAAAACTCATACCATCACTTTTGGAAACTCACCACTTAGACCTTTCATTCTATACCACCCACACTTGACCTATTTTCCATATTACGTTTCTTTAAACCAAGTATCCCAAATATCATACCTATGTTCCCCCCTCTCGCTACCGATGTACTAGCTAGGTTTTTGACCTTGAATCTTTTAATACACCTCAACACCAACCGCATAACCATTCACCCAACAAAATAGCCAAGTAGTTGACTAAAAAGTCTTTGTAATAACAATAATTGAGAAAGAACCCCAATTGACCCAATACTTATGTCCTATATTGATTTTAAGCACAGCTCGTCAAAAGTCACCTTATTGCCCCTATCATTCTAGAACCTTTCAAACCTTTACGTCTCACGTAGTACAACCTAAATGCTCAATACGATTATCAGTTTAGTAATATGGGCCATTCTTTGAAAGATTACATTGCTTTAAAATATAAGGTGCAAGTTTGGTTAAAGTTGGTTGTTGAACTTTGATACCAAAACAAAGCCTAATTTAGTGGAAACCTATTATTTAATCATGTTGAAAGGGCAACTAATGCAACAGAATAGGGTAAGGATGTTAAGCTCAAATATGGGTGACTGAGGTGAAAAGTCCTATGGAACAAGTGTATGATTGTCTAATCAAAACTAGTATGATTCAACCAATAGCTTAAAAGATTGGTGTTAGCTATTAAACTTTGATTTGATTTGTAAGTACTATAAAGTAGCGATAGGACATGTGATCTAGGAATGTGAAGATTTCAAACAAACATTGCAAGAATTGATAGATTTAGGAGTAATAGAATTTTATGATAAATATGAAAAGAGTGATGTGGATATGATAGCAGGTCAATCTTTAAGTGGATCTTTCCTTCCTAGCTTATGACAATCTTTTATAGAAAAACCAAAACCAATAGCAAATTAATCAGTGTCTTTTCCTAAAAAAGCAATAATAATATATGTGCCTAGCTCATTTTTATACAAAAGTGACAAAACAATCCCTCGAAAATATGATTGTGATGTGGTGATATAGGACCTAATGTTAATAGTGCCTTGAACAACTCAGACATTAAAGATATAACAAACATATCAAGGATTGAGAAAATAACTCAAAGTAGTTGATGATATACCTTAGAGACTTTAGAACAAGCAAGGAAAGAGAAAGTAAAAGAAGTTGAAGAAAATAGAAATGAAAAAGGGAAAGTCCATGTGACAATGAATCTAAGGACATAATACTAGAAACCTAAGACAAAAAAGAAGCTTATGAATTTTTTAAGACCATTAGACATAGTGAGTGTAGTGTGGTTGATTAGCTCAACAAAATGCCAACACGTATTTCATCGTTATCCCCAATAGTGAAATCTGAGCCTCATAGAAATGCATTGCTAAGGGTACTGAACCAAGCCTATATTGATCATTACATATCAGTAGAAAAGATAGACAGCAATGTTGGGAATATAGTAACTTTAATTCCTTCAATGGTGCAAAATCTCACATGAAGGGTGAGGCAGTATAAAGGCCCTACATATTATAGTGAAATGCAAAAGCCACACCATGGCTAAAGTATTGATTGATAATAGATTTTTCATCAATGTAATCCCAATGGCTGCATTAGTAAAATTACCTGTCAATTAATCATTCATGAACAATAACCATATGGTGGTTAGGGCTTTTAATAATTTGAGAAGGAAGGTCATTGGAAATATAGAGATTTCAAGGCAACTAGGTCTTTGTACATTTAATGTTGAATTTTGGGTCATTGATATTTCACCATCTTATAGTTGTCTACTGAGAAGACTATAGATTCACACAATAGTTGCTATGCCATCATTATTAAACCAAAAAGTAAAGTTTATAGTTGATACGAAATAGATATGCCTAACAGGAGAAAAAGACTTATTGATAACGAAAACTTTAGTACTCTGTAAGTGGAAGCAACCAAAAGAGCTCTTAAATGCTCATTTTGAGCTTTCGAAGTTGTTAATACCAAATATATGGGTGAAGGCTTAATTATACTTCTTTCTCACTTGTAAAAAACTACAAGGATAGTGGTAATGTAGATGATTGGTAAAGGATGGCAGCCCAAATTTGGTCTTAGAGTGGCATTACAAAGAACCAAAAAGGAACCAAAATTATGAAGAATAATCAAAGATTTAGTTTGGGTTATCAACCAACTGCTGTTAATAAAAGGAAAAGAGAATGGCTTACCTCAAGGGGTAAAAATCAGATGGGAACAAGATGGTGTTTCTTTATTTTTATGACATTTTTCATTCATAAGGATATGTTTATCTGGAAATACAAGAGGCAAGAATACTAACAAAAGAGTTAGAGGCGGCCTTCTCAAGAATAAGGGTGGAATCAATAGAGAAAGAAGCACAAAAGTGAAGAAAGAGATATTTTGTTTCTTTATAATTATGGAATGTGGGAATATAGTTTGTTTATTTTCATTATCCTTGAATCTTAACTTGAGCAATACTAAAAACCCAACTGCAAATACCCAAGGGCATGTGGAGAATTTGTATGGGCTCATCTTTCATTATCAATAATAAAATGTCAAATGCAATGAATTTTTCATGACATATTTTGTCCCTTTTCATCTTATTTGATTTTCTCTGACATTTTTTCTATTCTTGCCAACATATCTATCTCTATATCTCTTATTTTTGCCAAAATATCTATCTATATACTTGTAATCTTAGTAATTTTCAGGTTTTCAAATATTGAATATCATGGATGATTGTGACGATTATTTCAAATTCAGTTTACAAATTTTGTTTAGGTTAATAAGCCTAATGATATGGATTCAAAATATTGTGCTTTACCTGCTGATTTGTTAAGACTTTTAGAATAAGAAGAAAAATTAATAAAACCCCATCACGAGCCCATCGACATAGTTAAGCTGAGAAATGGTAAGAATAATAAGGAAGTAAAGATGGGTACTTTTCTTCCACATAGAGAACAACAAAGGTTAAAAGAGCTACTTTAAGAATATGCGAATGTGTTTGATTTGTCATATCAAGACATGCCAAGGCTCAACATAGACATTGTGGAACATAAACTGCCATTAAGCTCTGATTATAAGTTAGTACAACAAAAGTTAAGGTGTATGAAACTGGATATGCTTTTGAAGATAAAAGACGAGGTTAAAAAGTAGTTTGATGTAGGCTTTTTAGTTGTGGCTAAATATCCTAAATGGGTTGCCAATATAATCCTAGTTCCTAATAAAGATAGTAAAGTAAGGATGTGCATAGACTATAGAGATTAAAATAAGGCCAACTTGAAAGACAATTTTCCATTGCCTCATATCATTACCCTTGTTAACAATAAGACAAAGCATTTTATGTTTTCCTTTGTAGATGGTTTCTTTGGCTATAACTAGATCAAAATGGCCGAAGAGGATATGAAGAAAACCAATTTTGTGACAATGTGGGGAATATTTTGTTATATGGTTATGCCATTCGAGTTAAAAAATGCTGATGCTACTTATCAAAAGGCCATGGTCACCTTTTTTTCATGATATAAGACACAAAAAGATTGAAGTATATGTTAATGATATGATTGCAAAGTCTTGTAGAAAGGAAGATCATGTTGGAAATATGAAAAAACTCTTCAAAAGATTGCACAAATATCAGCTCAAATTGAACTAAGCAAAGTGCACATTTAGAGTGAAGTCAAGAAAATTGTTAGGATTTATAGTCAGTGAGAGAGAAATTAAAGTGGATGTAGATAAGATTTAGGAAATTACAAAATTGGCTCCTTCGCACACATAAAAAGAGGTAAGGAGTTTTTTAGTGAGGTTGAATTATATTGCTAGATTCAAGTCTCAACTCACAGCAAGATACTTTTAACGAAATTAAAAAGTATTTAATGAATGCATCGATGCATGAATGTATCGATACATACCACTAGTTGTAAGAAAACCCCTGATTCTACACTTAACTATATAGAAAGCTTCCATGGGATGTGTGCTAGGATAAAAGGATGAGATAGGTAAGAAATAACATGCCATTTACTATCTAAACAAAAAACTCACTTCTATGAAGCTAAGTACTCTTAACTCGAGAAGATATGTTGTGCTTTAGTATGGATCACTCACCGACTCAAACAATAAATGCTTTATCATACTGTTAGCTCAAAGATTTGGAGTAAACCAATAGAGGGGTGAATTGGTTTTAATAGATTTTTTAAAAATAATATTCAATAAGCATAAATTTAGCCAAATAGATAATCTAAGCAAATAAGCACAATAATTGAAAGTAAATAAGAGATAGGGTTAGAGAATTTGACACCAAGATTTATAGAGGTTCGGTCTTTCCTTAGAAACTCACGTCCTTTCCTTTAGCCTTTCATGCCAAGGAGTTCAATCCACTATGATTTGAAGATTACAACTAAGCTTCACAAAGCTTTACAAACTGAACACTACACGCTCTTAAGGGTTATCCTCCCCCTTAAGCTTACAAACTCACAATACAGAATTTTTGAAGTGTTTTGCAAACTCTAAGAACCTCTCAAAGGTTTGGTGTTTGCTAATTTGAAGTACATAATAGTTTAGACAAGAAAATAGAGAAAAACTGATATAAATTCTACACTTTTTTGACTTGGAACAGCTTTGAATGCTTGAACAAATTGGTAGGTGAATAGCAATAAGTTTTCTTGGCTCTTGTTCCTCTTGGTATGCAGTGGAATGCTTAATTTATAGGTAAAAAGAAGTTGAGAGCCATTGGAATGCATTTAATGCTTCAAACCTGCAGAAATTTTAGACAAAAAATAGCCATTAGGAGTTTTTGACCTTCAAAGGATCGATCCCCTCCTTTAGGGGATCGATTGGTTCAGGTTGGAGGAAGCATGATTTTGTGCTTGAAAAGCTTTACCCGATCGATCCCTTTATTTAATGGATCTATCCATTCTTTAGGTGATTGATCCCTTATGTGGAAGGATCGATCCTTTTTTTTTGGATTTTTAGACTTGAAGAGCATTCTTAAAAGCAACCGATCGATCCTTTTAAGAGTAGATCAATCCCTTACCTTAGGTGATTGATCCCCTATATGGGGGGATCGATCCTTTTTTTGAAAACTTGCATGATGAAAACTTTCTGTATGAAAAAATGATTGATCCTTTGAATGAGGGGATCGATTGGTAAGGAGAGGATCGATCCTTTTCTTTAGATGATCAATCCCTTCTATCAAAACTTGCACTAATCAGGTTTTGTTCCAAGAATTTGACTTGTTTTGGTTCTCAAATGGATTTTGGCAAGATAGAAGGGTGGAAAAATGTTCAATTTAAGCTTAGAAAAGATTGATTCATGTTAGGCAAATTTTTGTTTTGTCAAATCAAAACTCTTAATCAATTCAAGGCCAATAATCTCCCCCTTTTTTATATGAAAAACCAAGTGAAAAATTTGCTTAAGAACATTTTTCCTTTCTAAAAAACAAGCTCCCCCAGAATTTATGAAAAACAAACTCCCCCTGAATAACAATATAGCTCTATTTGAATTTAAGCATAAGTTTTAAGGCAACTAAGCAAAACCAATATCACCAAAAGCATCAATATCATTAGGATCATCAAAGTAATTTTTCATACCAATACTTCTCCCCCTTTTTGTCATAGCAAACAGGATGAAGTAAAGCTAAATGAGAGAACAATCAATTCAAGGCCACTCAAGTTCATATCAATTATCGAGTTGTCATTAATGTCACATATCATAATACCATAAGCAATAGGAGAATGAAAGAAAAACTATATTAATATAAATATCAAGTACCAAAGTTTACAAACTATAATGCAAAGTTTGCAAAGATAGATTTACAATATACAAAGATGTGGGAAAACATAAGGAATGGCACTAGTATAGCTCATTGAGGTGGAGGTGGAGAATAGGGAGACTGATGAGGATGAGGAGAGTGAGAAAAAGGCTGTTCCATATGTGAAGATGTAGACCTCATTTGCCCAATGTTAGTGCGAAGATGGCAAACTTGTGCTACCAACTCATTTTGAGTTTCCTTCATAGTTTCCAATGTAGTGTTCATATTGCTAACCATCGAATGCAAGCTGTTCATCTAAAGTAAAAACATCTCTAAGATACCTTGAGTATTGAATGGTGGGGTAGAGGGTTCATTTTAAAGTTTAGGCATATCTAAAGGTTCTTGCTCTTCCTCATTTTCTTGTGTAGCTCAATATCACCCTTTTTAACCTATAGTCCAACTGCATTTTGAACATACCCCATGCTATGCAGTGTAGAAGCTCTAAGAACACTAAATGTGTCATTGAATACCATTTGCTATTCGCCTCTAGCATTCACCTGAAAATGCCTCAAAAGATTACTTATGGCATACCCACACGCCAAGGTATAATCTTTATTATGAACTATCCTCATCATATCATGAAAAATGAAGTGCACCAAATTTGGTTTCTATTCATGCTTAATCTTATACATCCACCAATAATCTTGCTTCCTAATGGTGAAGTATTGTGTCTCAAAAGGTGATAATACATAAGTAACAATGAGGTGGAGCAACCTATCAAGCATTGATAACCTAGAGGCTTGAGTGGGAGCAATTTGTAGATTGTGATTGCTAAAGATGTCTTGAGCAAGCTGCATGATGTCACATCTAGTGTTTGTTTCCCCCTCATCATCTAACTTAAAAGCTTCAGCTAGCATTTGTTTGGTAACTAATATTTTCTTCCCTATCACATAAGTTCTGAATCTATTAAGGTAATGCCTATTTGATCCTTCAATTTGGACACAGCTAGCATTACTATAGAAAACTCTTACTAGATTCTTAAATAGTAGACCATCCATACACAAATAATGTAACCATCCAAATTGCTCAAAAGCATGCAAATAGGGAAACTCTATGGATTGAAGGAATTCTAATGAGATTACCCTCCCAGGCTTTACTTCTCGGTATACAAAATACATCTCATACAGATTCTTTGCATCTAGATTGTTGAAATTTTGATTGAAAGAGGGTTTCATCGTTAAGCTTAAAGCCTCCCTTAGGGGATTTCTTCTTCAGTTAGTGACTTTGGTTTTTGGGGCCATGTTGAGCTAAAATTGATGAGTGAATTTATGATAGTAGATAATGAAGAGCAAGATATGTTTGTGTGATGCAAGAAAGGTGAGCGAGTGTGGTACATCAACCTTCTAGAGTGAGAAAAGATGGGTATGAATTTTTGTGTGATATGATGGGTTTCAATAAGGAATTTCGACAAGAGATCAAGTTAAAGTGAAGAAATTTGCAAGAGATGTAGCTAAGAAGAATCAATTTTGGGTAAGAAATGAGTGGAAGTGTGTTGGGTTTGAAGAGGATGAGTTTGGGAAGAAGATGAATAGGAGAAGAAAGCTGAAATGATCGGTTAACTAGGAGAAGACCCAACTTTATCACGCTAAAAAAATATGACCCGATCGATTGGTTGAAGTAGGGGATCGATCGGTTATGGTCCTTGCATGGAACTGAGCAATTGAATTTGAAAGGGATCGATCGGTTTTACATGTTTCCAACTTTTAGCTACTAGTTGAATACCTGATTGATCCTGTCCCAAGAGGATCGATCGGTTCCCTATGTTTTCTCTTTAATTTAGCTACGGTGCAAAGAACTAATCGATCCATTCCAAAAGCGATCGATTAGTTTTTGCTGTAGCATTTTTTTAATTAAAAGATTTAAAAAGCATGCAATATGATCATTCAAGCATACAATCATGCACAAATCACAGAAAAATTTAGATAAACACACATTTGATCAATCAAGAGTGCACTATTCATCATAACATCAAGAAATTCACTTCAAGGAACATTCATCATACCAAGTTCACCTCCAATTGCATAAAATCTATCCTTATCAAGAGGTTTTGTGAAGATATCAACTAGTTGATGCAAGGTATCAACATATTCAAGCATAATATCACAATTTTGAACATAATCTCTAATAAAGTGATGCCTAATTTCAATATGTTTGGTTCTAGAGTGTTGAATTGGATTTTTAGTGAGATTGAGTATTGTCACATTTAATGGGAATATGATCCATGGTTATTCAAAAATCCTCCAATTGTTGCTTAACCCATAAAACTTGAGCACAACAACTTTAGGCTGTCACATATTTGACTTCGATTGTAGATTGAGCAACACTATTTTGTTTATTGAAAAACCATGATATAAGCATATTTTCAAACAATTGACGAGTGCCGAAAGTGCTTTTTTTATCAATTTTGTACCCACCAAAATCCACATCGAAATAGGCATGTAAAGTAAAAGATGAACCTTTTAGATACTATAATCCTAAATCAACGGTGTCCTTAAGGTACCTAAAAATTCTTTTAAAAGCAGATAAATGTAATTCTCTATGTGAAGATTGAAATCTAGCACATAAACATACACTAAACATAATATCAAGTCTACTTGTTCTAACACATAGCAATGAACCAATCATAGACCTATATAGTTTAGAGTCAATACATTTACCTCATTCATCCTTGTTAAGTTTTGTTGAAGTGCTCATTGGTGTTAAGCAAGGCTTTGATTTTTCCAATCCAAATCTTATGAGCAAATCCTTAATGTATTTGGCTTGATTGATGAAGGTGCCATCTTTTGTTTGCTTTACTTGTAGTCCCAAGAAGAATGTGAATTCTCCTATCATGCTTATTTCAAATTCACCTTGCATAATCTTAGCAAATTCTTGACAAAGAATTTCATTAGTAGCACGGAATATAATATCATCAACATAAATTTGCACTATGAGAATGTCATTTCCTTTTGTTTTAATAAAAAGTGTAGTATCAGCCTTCCCTCTATTAAAATCATTTTCTACAAAAAAATTTGAAAATCTTTCATACCAAGCTCTAGGAGCTTGTTTCAAACCATATAATGCTTTTTTCAATTTATAAACATAATTTGGAACTTTTGGATTTTCAAAACTGGAAGGTTGCTCTACATACACTTCTTCATTTATAAAGCCATTAAGAAATGCACTCTTGACATCCATTTCAAAAAGCTTGAAATTTTTACAACATGCAAATGCAAGCAACATTCTTATGGCCTCTAACCTTGCAACCGGGGCATAGGTTTCATCATAATCAATTCCCTCTTCTTGACTATACCTTTGAGCTACTAATCTAGTTTTGTTTCTAATAAGATTCCTATGCTTATCCATTTTATTCTTAAAAACCTATTTTGTGCCTATAGTAGAATGATCACTAGGCCTGGGTACAAGATTTTGTACTTGGCTTCTTTCAAATTGATTCAATTCCTCTTGCATGGCCAATATCCAATGATCATCTCCTAAGGCTTCATCTATATTTTTGGGTTCAAAATGAGATAGGAAAGCAACATAATTACATATATTATAAGAAGATCTAGTTCTTACCCCTTGAGTTGGATCACCAATAATTTCATTATCTTTGACATACCTCTTTTCTCTAGGATGATTTGGCTCTCTCTATGTGTTATGGCTCCTCTAGAAACTCATCATCTTTCTTTTGATTGTTCTCCTCAATGTCATGAGGTGCATCATTGATCCATTCTTGAAGTATACCTATATCATCATCATCAAGAAGCACCTTTCTTGGAAATGGATCAGACTTATAAAAAATAACATGTATAGGGTTAGACTTATCAAAAATAACATGTATAGATTCTTCAACCACTAATGTTCGTTTGTTAAAAACTCTATAAGCTTTTGAATTCAAAGAACATCCTAGGAAAATTCCTTCATCACTTTTTGCATCAAATTTACCAAGATCATCTTTTTCATTGTTTAAAATAAAACATTTGCAACCAAAAGGATGAAAATAACTTATGTTAGGCCTTTTTCCTTTAAAAAGCTCATAGGGAGTTTTCTTCCAAATTGGCCTAATCATAGCTCTATTTATAATATAACAAGAAGTATTTATGGCTTCCGCCTAAAACTATCTAGGTAAATTATTTTCACAAAGCATGATTCTAGCCATTTCTTCTAAAGTTCTATTTCTCCTTTCTACTATCCCATTTTGTTAAGGAGATCTAGGAGCAGAAAAATTGTGGCTAATACCATTTTCACTACAAAATACATTAAAGCCAAGATTTTCAAATTCCTTTTCATAATTACTTCTAATACTAGTAATTGAATAACCTTTTTCATTTTGTATTTGTTTGCTAAAAGTGATGAATTTTTCCAAAGCTTCATTCGTTGAATGGAAAAAGAGAACCCATATGAATCTAGTAAAATCATTAACAATAACAAACCCATATTGTTTTCCACCAAGACTCATTGTTCTAGTAAGGCCAAAAAGATCAATATGAAATAGTTGAAGAGGTCTAGTAGTTGAAATGCAATTGTTAGGTTTGAAAGAAATTCTTTTATGTTTTCCTTGAGCACATGCATCACAAACCTTATCATTTTCATATTTCAATTTTGGTAAACCAATAACCAAATCATTTTGAGAAAGTTTTGAAATTACATGCATACTTGCATGTCCAAATCTTCTATGCCAAATCCAACTCTCACTTTCTTTTTGAGCCATAAAATAAACATTTTTAGAGGATAGGTCATCTAAATGCACTACATAAATATTTCATTGACGATGTCCAACAAAAACAAGTTTGTTAGTTTTGATATCAATCACTTGACAGCACATGGATTCAAATACAACCCTAAATCCTTTATCACACAATTAACTAATGCTAAGTAAGTTATGCTTAAGTCCTTTCACAAGTAAAACATTTTCAATAGTAGTAGAGGAATTGTTACCAATGAAGTCAATTCCTTCAATTTGGCCTTTAGAGTTGTCACCAAATGTAACATCTCATCACTTTTAGCTTTCAAGTTCTTAAAAAGAGTTTTGTCCCCGGTCATGTGTTTTGAGCATCCATTATTAAGGTACCATGGATTGTTCTTGCTTGAATTGGCTTTGTAGCAATGCTCATCCACCTATAAAAACATAATTAAATTTTTGTTTTGGGTACCCAAATTTCTTAGGTCCTTGAGTTTTGTACTAACAATTTTTGTGCCTTTTGGAATCCACTTCATTTTAGTATTCTCATCTTGAGATGTGCTAACTCCTTTTGGAATCCACACTCTCCTAATGAGTTTACCTCTATAAGTGATTTTCTTCAGGAAACAATATTGTATTAAATGACCCAATTTATGATAATGTGCATATATGATAGATGAATCATTTGGCTTAAAAAGAAATTCTTTAAATGAGTTTCTTTGTTGCCACCATTATAACCTAGTCCATCTTTATCAAAGAAAGCTTTTTGTGCTTCAAGCATGTCATTGAGCTTTTGATGTCTCATATAAAATCTAGAAAATGAATTATACATATTTTCATTTTTCTTAGTCAAGTTATAGACATTCAACTTTAAAAGCTCAATTTCCTTTTCTAAGTCTTCTTTTGCTTTAGTCAATGATTCATTTTTTAGTTTCAATTTAGAGACCATTTTCTTATATTTCACACTCATATTCTCAAATTCTATGGCTAATTCATCATAGGCATCTTGTAGTTCATCAAATGTGTATGAATTTAAATCACATGGATTAGAGGTTACCTCGGACTCATCAAGAGCCATGAGATATAGATTTGCTACTTCCCCTTCATTTGATTCATCATCGGAGAAGTCACTATCTCTCCATGTTGCTACCATAGCTTTCTTCTTTGGCTTTGTCATGTTTTACTTTTTTCATAAAGGACAATCAAGTTTAATGTGACCCAATTTGCTGCATTCATAGCAAATAATTTGATTCTTTTCTCTTCTACTTGATTCCCCTTTAGTCATCTCCCTTTGTGGTCTTCTTCTACTTGAGAACTTATTTATCCTCATGAACTTTCTTGAATCTCTTTGCAAACATGGCCATCTCTTCATCTTCATTATCCTTCTTTTGTCTAAAATTTTCTTCATCTTCTTGAAAGGTAGATTTGAGAGCAATGCCACCTTTCTTGATTGGTTTTTGTCCCCTTTTAATCTTCATTTCATAGGTGAGGAGAAAGCTCATTAGTTCATCCAAATATAGTGTGTGAGGATCTTTAGACTCTTCAATGGTTATCACTTTGGCTTCCCAGCCTTTTGGTAACTATTAAGAATTTTTTTCATCATTTTCACATCTGAGTAAGTCTTTTCAAGAGCCTTTAAACCATTAATGATGTCGGTGAAGCGGTTTGATATCTCACTAATGGTTTCATTTGGTTTCATCTTGAATAGCTCATAATCATGAGTGAGCATGCCAATTTTTGTTTCCTTCACTTGATTGGTACCTTTATGAGTAATAACTAGCTTATACCAAATTTCTTTTGTATTTTCACACAAGGAAACTCTATTGTACTCACGTGGCCCTAATGCATAAAAGAGTGTATGCATTGCTTTGGCATTGAGTTGAGTTATATTTATGTCATTGACATCCCATTCACTCTCTAGCTTGATCACCTCCCTACTATCCACCATCTTCATTGGAATTTGAGGACCATTTACAATGACCTTCCAAACTTTATAATCGTTAGCTTGAATAAACAACCTCATCCTAGTCTTCCAATAAGAGTAGTTGTCATTAGCAAAAAGAGGGGTTTTACAATTGAATGCCCTTCACTTCCAAGAGATGTTGCAACTATTTCATTTGCCATGAGACACACCTCTTGTTGGCAACTATAGTTATCGTAGCTTGACGATGGTTTTTCCACATTGATTACCATATTTCTTTGAGACATTTTTAGGATCACTCTTGGATTGTTAAACCTATAACAAAGAGTACTAGCTCTGATACCAATTGTTAGCTTAAAGATTTGGAGTAAACCAAGAAGGGGTGAATTGGTTTTAATAAATTTTTCAAAAACAATATTCAATAAGCACAAATTTATCAAAATAGATTATCTAAGCAAATAAGCACAATAATTGAAAGTAAATAAGAGTAGGGTTAGAGAATTTAACACCAAGAATTATAGAGGTTCAATCTTTCCTTAGGCACATACGTCCTCTCCCTTAACCTCTTTTGCCAAGGAGTTCATCCACTATGATTTTAAGATTATAACCAAGCTTCACAAAGCTTTACAAACTTAACACTACACACTCTTAAGGATTATCCTCCCCTTTAAGCTTACAAACTCACAATACAGAAGTTTTAAAGTGTTTTGCAAACTCTAAGAACCTCTCAAAGGTTTGGTGTTTGCTAATTTGAAGTACACAATAGTTTAGACAAGAAAATAAAGAAAAATTGATATGAATTTGTACTTTTTTGACTTTGAACAGCTTTAAATGCTTAAGCAAATTGGTAGGTAAATAGCAATAAGTTTTCTTGGCTTTTGTTCCTTTTGGTTTATAATGGAATGCTTGATTTATAGGAAGAATTGAAAGCCATTGGAATGCATTTAATACTTCAAACCTGCAAAAATTTCAGACAAAAAATAGCCGTTAAGAGTTTTTAACCTTCAGAGGATTGATCTCCTCTTTTAGGGGATCGATTGGTTCAAGTTAGAGGAAGCACGATTTTATGCTTGAAAGCTTTGCTCGATCGATCCCTTTATTCAAGGGATCAATCCATTCTTTAGGTGATCGATCCCTTTTTTTGAAAAATTGCACGATGAAAACTTTCTGTTTGAAAAAGTGATTGATCCTTTGAATGAAAGGATCGATCTGGTCAATTTGAAACCCCAACTAATCGATCCCTACAGGGAGGGGATCGATTGGTTTTTACCAAAACATGAAGAATTTTGATTCTGGAAGAAAACAGGATCAATCTCTTTCGCTAGGGGATCGATTGGTAGGGAGGGGATCGATCCCTTCCCTTAGGGGATCGATCCCTTATATTAAAACTTACACTAATTAGGTTTTGTTCCTAGAATTTGACTTGTTTTGTTTAGCAATATAGAAGGTGGGAAAATGTTCAATTTAAGCTTAGAAAAGATTGATTTAAGTTAGGCAAAATTTTATTTTGTCAAATCAAAACTCTTAATCAATTCAAGGCCAACATATACAACTTAGCTTGTATCAAAATTGGACCCCCACAAGTACATATTTGAAAAGTTATCTTTATCAAGGAGGATAGTAAGATGGCAAGTCATGCTTTTTAAGTATGATATTGTATATGTGGCTCAAAAGGCCATAAAAGAAACTGTGATAACTAATTTTCTTGTTGATTAGGTTATGATAATTATGGGCCAATAAAGTTTGAATTCTTATATGAAGACTTGATGGCCATCCTATCAATTAAGTGAGAAGAATCTGAGGTAACATTGTGGAAAATGTTCTTTAATGGGGCAACGAATGCCTTAGGGCATGGCATCAATGCCATATTGATATCCCATGAAGGAGAATATTATCCTAGCACTCGAAGGTTATTTTTAATTGCACCAATAATATAATAGAATATGAGGCATGTATTATGGGTTTGCATATGACTTTGGATAGGAAAATCAAAATGCTGAAAGTTTTTAGGGAATTAGCTTGGTAATTTATTAGTTGAAAGGTGAATGGGAGATAAGGGACTCAAAATTGGTGCTATATGAAAGTATATTGCCCGAATGGTAGAATAGTTTAAGGATATTTAGATTTAGCATGTTCTTTGAAAAAAAATTAGATGGTTGATGCTATGGCTACATTATTAGCAATGTTCAAACTAAATGCAAATGCTGAAATTCAACTCATTAGGGTACAAACCTTTGAGTCTCCAACGCATTGTGCAAGTGTGGAAGAGGAAGTTTATGGTCAACCATGGTATTATGACATCGTGCAATATATTAAACACTAGAAATATCCAGAGCATTCATTAGAAAATAATAAAAAGATTATAAGATGGCTAGCAATGGGATTCATTCTTAATTAGGTAGTTTTGTACAAAAAGAGCCAGACCAAATATTGCTCAAACATGTGAATGTTGTAAAAGTAAGAAAAATACTTGATGAAGCATGTGAAGAAGTATGTACAATACATATAAATGGCTATATAATGGCCAAACAAGTAATGAGAAAGGGATACTATTGGTTGCCATTAGAAAGTGATTGTATCAACTATGTAAGGAGATGTCATAAGTGTCAAATTTATGCAGATAAAATCATGCTCATATGGTGCCACTACATGTTTTAGTGCCTCAATGGCTCTTTTCTATGTTGGGAACAAATGTGATTAAACCTACTAACCCAAATGTTTCAAATGAGCATTGATTTATCCTTGTAGTGATTCATTATTTCATAAAATGGGTGAAAGCAGCCTCTTATGCTAGCATGACACAGTTGATTGTATGTAGATTTATAAAGAAGGAAATAATCTACTGACATGGGTTATTTGAGAAAATCATCTATGATAATGCTAGCAACCTAAACAATAAGATGATGAAAGAAGTGCTCACAATTTAAAATAAGTCATCATAATTCAACACCTTACCATCCAAAGATGAATGAGACAATAGAGGCTGCTAATAAAAACATTAAGAAGATAGTGGAAAAGATGACTGAAACTTACAAAGACTAGCATGAGAAGTTACCTTTTACCTTACTCATATACAAAATGTTAGTTCATATTTTCATAAGGGCTACTCTTTTTTCATTAGTGTATGGAATGGAAGCTATTTTACCAATTAAGGTGAAAATTCCTTCTTTAAGAGTCCTGATGGAAGTGCAACTAGAGGAAGCATAATGGATCCATAATCACTATGAGCAGATGAATCTTATTGAAGAAAAAAGACTTGCAACACTTAGTCATGATTAGATGTATTATAAGAGGATGATGTAAGCACATGATAAAAAATATGGCTTAGGCATTTTCATGAAGGGAAATTAGTTTTGAAAAGCATATTACCCAATCAACATGATGTAAGAAGGAAATGAACACCAAATTGGAAAGACTTGCATGTAAGAAAGAAAACATTCAAAGAATAAGCCTTAATTTTAGCTAAAATAGACAAAGATGAATTACCAATTCTTGTGAATTCCAATGCTATTAAGAAACATTTAGCATAAAAAAAGCAACAAAAAAAAAGGAAAATCCAATTTGAAAACCTGAAAATGGTGATTTGGGTCAAAAGGGGGAAATGCCTAAATTGAAAACTTAGAAGAACAACTTAGGTATGAAGAAGGAATCTGGGAAATGATCAAGCCATGATTCTGAAGTGGATTAGGATACGAAGAAATAACATCATGATTGACTTAGAGGTAGTAAAAGATAGGTCATCAATTTCAAATTTAGGAACATAGCTACGATTTGATGAGTCCACATTGATTAAAGCCGTCAATAGGAAAGGATTTCAATAAAAGGATTAGGTATAAACAATCCTAATTCATCCTAATATTCAGATTATGGAAAGTTGAAAATTAATCTTTCATGTTGTCCCAAATTTTTCACTTTCTTTTTGGAACCTAAAATTGTATATTTCTTTTCAATGCCCTAAAAATCAAATATGTCCTAAGTCGCAATGAACACATTTTATTATCTCTATTTAGACTTTGTTTATTCATCTTTTGATTGAAAAGGTATTGCATTTTGGCAAGTTATTGTTGCAAATGATTGACAATGCTCATGATAAACTTTAACATTGCTTAAGAGAGGCTTTAGAATAACGGAAGTTAACAAATAGAAGTTGGAAGTCATAAAAAAATGAGGCGAAGAAGAAAAATGAAAATGATGAATGAATGAATGAATGAAAACAAATGATAAATGATAAAAAAAAAAAAAAAGAAGGGAGTATGACTTAGTAGAAATTAGCAGATGAATTACTTAAAAGACTAAGGTAAAAAGGAAGAAATAAAGGGTGAACGAATGAAAAAAATTCGAATCAAAGAAAAAGGTTTCAATAAGATAAGAATACTATCTGGTTGCCATGAATTCACTTGGAATCAAGAATGTGAAAGTCACTTGTGATCATAAAAGCCTTGTTAGCATAATTATAAACACATGATGTGAACAAAATGTTTAAATTACATGCATATATTCTTAACACTCATTACATCCATTGTAAGCATAATAAGACTTGATTTGGGAAAATCAAATGTGCCATTTGGAAAATAATTATTTGTTAAGATTTCTAAAGTTTCAAAGCCTCTGTTTAGAAGTTTTGCAAAAAAAAAAAAAATTTAAAAGTTTTCAAAACCATTGATAAATCTTCAAAAAAAAAAAAAACAAAAGGACCGAAGGCCAAATAAAAAAAAAACTTCAAGCCTTAGTCTCGAATAAAATTGATGTTTGTCTTTGCATTATTTCTTATTATCATAAATATGCAAATATGGGTAGCTATAAATACCTAATTTTATCTGGTAGATTCTAGCCAATTGTGAAGCCTGTAAAGTTAAGCACAGTTCATGACAAACATATCCTTAAAATTAACAAATTTTCAAAATTAAATTTAGGATCAAATTGACCCGCATGCCTCATGGTTAAACTTGATCAAACAAAGTCAAACCTAAGCAAAATTAGTCAAACTTGGGTCAACCCATAGAATTCACAATTGAATAGGATTATTAGGGCTTTAGATTAACAAATTGTGTGATTTTTATGCACTGAAATTATCAAAATGCCCTTTAAGAGTATTCTTGCAATTTGACCTTTTTGAGGTCAATTTTTTGTGAGAAACTTCAGATCATGTTTTGATATTATTTCCTGATTTTTTATGCATTAAAAACCCTAATCGCACTTTGAAAATGTTGTAATTATGAAAATGCCCCTTACAAATATTTTTGTTATTTGACCTTCTTAAGGTCTATTTTCTTTAAAAAGTTTTAGATCATGTTTTGATATTATTTTATAACTTTTAATGAATTAAAAAACCCTGATTGCAACTCGAAAGAGTTAAATTACTAAAATGCCCTTTAAGGGTATTTTAGTAATTTGACCTTCCTAAGGTCAATTTTTTGTGAAAAGCTCGTAATTATGTTTTTATATTATTTATAATTTTTCATGCATTGAAAACCTTGATCATACCTCAAAATGATTGAAATTACTAAAATACTCTTTAGGGGTACTTTTGTAATTTAACCTCTACGACGTCAACTTTTCATGAAAAATTCCAAATCATAATTAAATATTATTTTATAAATGTTGGTGCATTAAAATCACAAGAACAAAGGTGGGATCATATGCCTTTAAGAAAAACATGTAAAATGGCTAAAATTACTAATAGGGGCAAAACTGTTTTTCACATCAAATCAGCTACACTAAGAGTCACATTATGTGCTGTATTCATTCTGAGTATTGATTTTTGAAAGGTTTAAATCTTAGGGTTAGAGATAGTTTCTTGATGAATAAACTTGAAGAGAAAAGGAAAAAGGGCCTTTAGATGAATTTTGGTCAAATGGCTAAGGGATCATTATTTAGCCTTTAAATGCATTATATAGGGCTGGAAACGAAGAGAAGGAGGCAGCCAAATAGTAGTGTGAAAAGGAAAAAATGGAAGGAAAAAAAATTTGAAAAAAACTATAAAGGTATATTCTCTATTCACTTCTATGCATTTTTATGCAAATTTTCATATTCTTTCATATTAGTTTTCTTTAATTTTTGTTTTTTTTCAAAAGATAACAACTCTCCCTATAGTTGTTTTCTTCCATATTCTGATGCTTAATCCAATAAATTTAACCAATTAAACCACTAGTACGGTTTGAAGTCAGGAAGGTCAAGAAACCTTAACAAATCCACCATTTGAGGTTTGGCCAAGCTCTCTCATGCCATAAGCGAACCTCTTCCTGGTTTATTTGTGTGTTTTGCTTGCTTAGTTTGATATATTATTTTGTGATTGTGGTTGTATTGATTGTTACTTGCATGATAGTTTATTACTTTTATGAGTTATGTTGGTTGTTTGGTAAGTATGAATGATTCTAACATTTTCTTTCTTGATAGTTTCTTACATGTTTGAAGAAAATCTTTTGATAATAAAATGCCTTGATAAGTTAGTTTTCTAAGTGTTTGATGTATGTCATAGCTAAATGAATGATAGAATGAATATGGATAAACTATGGGAAACTCTTCTCCTAGTATTCCCATTACTTGGCTGAGAACCCTGTTTGATTCGTGGCCAAGAAGTTGATATTTCATTTTTGCTTGCTTTTATTTCTAGTTAGATTTTTATGTTTTCCATGTATTTGATACAACTTTCAAAGGGAAAAAGTATTGAATGACTAAGTTCCTTTTAGTAAAATTTAAGTTACTTTTCATGTGTTCATGTTGAATGAAATAGTGGATACATAGTCCCATATGTTTGGCCAACACAAGAAATGACTAAATGGCCTTGAAGGTTTCAATTTAGCCTCCATCCATGGCTTGGCTGAACCTTAATCCTTTTCATATCTCTTGGTCTTTGATTTTCTCTAGTAGGATTTTTGCATGCATGGTTGGTTTGTGAATTATTTGTGAATTTGCCTCAAGCCTTGTCCCATTTCATGTATTAAATGTTACATTTTACATTGATATCATGTTTATTTTGTCACATGCATTATTCATGCAAACCCCAAACTCTAAACCAAAATCCTAAACTCTAAACCCTAAATAAAACCCTAAGCTCTAAACAAAACCTCAAACCCTAAATAAAAACTCGAAACCCGAAACCCTAAACCAAAACCAAACCCCAAATTGAACCTAAACCCCAAACCCTAAACCAATCTCAAACCATACCTCAACCAAGACCAAACCAAACCAAAACCCCGAAACCAAATCAAACCAAAATGTACCAATCCCAAAACCCTTAAACCGAACCAACCAAAAAATCCCAAACCAAACAAAACCAACCTCAAACCAAATCGAACCAAACTAACCAATCCCAAAACCCTTAAATTGAACCAACCCCAAAATCCCAAACCAAACCATACCAACCCCAAACTTAAACCAAAACGAACCCTCAAACCCTAATCCAAGCCCCTAAACACCAACCAAACCTTAAAACCTGACCCAACCTTAAACCATTACTAAACCCCAATCCATATCCAAACTTTAAACCCTAAAAGCCAACCATAAACCTTTACCAAACCCCAAACCACAAACCCTAATCCAAACCTTAAACCCTCAAAGCCAACCCTAAACCCACCTTATGCAATTGCATTTCATTTTAGTAAATTGTTACATGCATTAGCAATTTTGAATTGTCATTGCATTCATGTAGTTATATTTGTCATTATCTCTTTGACTGTGCTACATCTACTATATATCATAATGTTCATGTATTGCCTTCATGTTTCATGAAGAAAGTGTTTTAAGAAAATGTTTTAAATAATAATAATAAATAAAAATAAGGTAATATTTCAAGAAAAATAACCCTTGAAATTTGGCCTAAATATATGGGGCTTCTCAATAGTTCTCATTTATGCTCAATATTATTTTAGTTTTATGGGGCAACTTGAAAACTTTTAAAGTTAGGGACATTTTTGAAATTCTGCCTAAATATAAAAGAGTGAAGGAAATGTTTCAAGACTTAGAATTTTTCATCTTGATCTAAAATAGTGTTATTTTCTTTTCAAGAATAAAAATAATTTGTTTTCAATACATAAAATTTAAAAAGAATCAATTTTTGGAATAAACAAATAAAATAAAGGAATTAATTTGCAAACGCTAAAAGTAGGACCATTTTTACGAAAATTCAAGGATAATATGCAATTAATTGGTGCTATTTTTAACAAACATTATAGGTGTGCTAATCCTTTCTCATATGTAATTAACTCCCGAACCTAACTCTGTTTTCGAAGACCAAAATATCTTTTTAATAAACTTTAAACTTGTTTTAATGTTTTATTAAAAAGATAAACCTTTTAGGTGGCCAATCACATCTTAAAAAAATATTGGTGGTGACTTACATGGTTTTGATATTTTTGAATTTTTGTTAATTTCAATGTCTAGTGATTAGGTTCCCAAATCTACATGTTATAATAGCTTGGCGACTCCATTAGGCAAATAAATCTTTAAAGGCCAGGTCAAAGATTGATTGCATGTTATCCTAAGTTTTGGTGTAATGGTCCTAGTTAATATTTAATCTTAAATCCTTAATTTTAATTTTCTTGTTCTTTTAAAAAATGTGAAAAAGTTGAAAAATCAAAAAATACTTTGAACAATATTTTTTGAGTTCAATTTTCTTGTTTGCAAAAAAATAAGAATAATACATAAAGTTTGAAAAAATCAAAAGAATGTTTCACATTTCATGCTCATTGTCATTTATTTTAAATTATTGTTATTTCTGTTATTTTTAATAAATTGTCAAGCAATTAAGATAGGGGTATTTTAATGAAAATGTAAAAGGTTTGTATGTTCAATCGTACACACTCACATGCATTGCATGCATGATTTCTATATTCGAGCTTTAACTTTTTTTAGGAAGAAGTAGTTATGCTCTTGTGAGGTGAATAGCTCTGCAATGGCTAGTGAAACATTTGCATTCAGATTGAAACATTTCCATTCGTAACCTGTAATGGGTAAAGACCTAGGCACCTCACTAGTTTGTGATGGACAATGATGTGAAGAGCAATTTAAGAACCCGTAGACACATAAATTACTAGCCCAATGTATAGTAAACTTTAATGAGCTAGCTTTAGGTAAAGCCATGCCATACCCTCTCCATAGAAATTATCCTAATTAAGTCACATGAAGGAACGTTCCTTAGTTTTTTTATTTGATTTTTTGCTAAAATTGTTAATTTATTGATTTGTTTCTATTATTTTTAATAATGATGATGAAAAAAGAATTGAAAAAGGAAAATTACTAGGAATAACAATCATGTCTGTTAAAAAAAAGAAAAGAAAAGCAAACAAAAGATAAAAAAAACCAAAAATAAAGAAAGAAAAGAAGCAATAAAAAAGGAAAGAAAAGAAAAGAACAAACAAATAAAAAGGAAGACCATTTGGAAACATCAATTTACTTTTTGCATTGTATTTGCATTTTTAAGTTTTCCTTTTACTAATTTTTCTATGTTTTTTATGTTTTCTTTTATTTGTTACATGCATGACTTTTGACATAAAGTATCAGATACATTCATTTAAGATAATTTATTAGGTGATATTTTCATGGCATTCGAAGAGTCTCAAGTAGGTTCCTTGGTTAATAGGCCATTTTAGGAAGTTAAGGAACAATTTAAGAATAAACAACTAATAGAAGGGTATTGTCTGATAGAAGGAATGTATCAAGCCTACCAAGGTTAGTTTATTTGGATTTGAGACAAAATGGTGTGATAGGCTTAGAGAGTATTTGGAACCAATGGGAACTAGAAAAGAAAGTATATTTTACAACCAAGTATAGAGACATCACCCTATTAGTTTCAATGAAGCCCAATGATCAGCTGCTAAATACCATAGTGAGGTTTGGGAATCCGGCATATCGATGCTTCACATTCAACCCAGCATATCTAGCATCTCTTTTTTGGTTTTTTTTTATGTTTTACTATATTATTTCATTTTTATTTATTTAAATTAATTAATTTCTCTTTTTTTAAATATAAAATTTTTAAAATTAAACTCATGAATCTTACCAAACTATTGAAGGATTTTCATGGGTTTAACATTGTTTTAAATTTACGAATTCTACCAAATCATTGGAGAATTTCATGAGAAAATTTAATAAAAATATGTATTTTTTTTTTTTAAATCAATCTTGCCAAACTATTAGAGGATTTAAATCTCAAAATTAAATCTTACCAAACTATTAAAAGGTTTAATTATCTTTCTTAAGAAAATGAATTTTTGAAATCAATCCTACCAAACTATTGTAGGTTATATCTCGCAATAAAATCATACCAAACTATCAAAAGGTTTTATTAATTTTAAAACTAATAAGTCTTTGAAAAATCTAAACGAATTTGATAATGGAGCCTTTTCAAAAAGTGACCTAGTCTTCTTGAATACTCTTGAGGTGAATAAATGTTCTTAATTTGCTATCAAAATATTAGAGTAATTTTAAAAATAATTTCTAATTCTAAATTATTTAGTAAAATTAAAAAAATATTTTAAGGCTTTGGATAAGACGAAATTGACTAGTACCATCTTTTGGATGGACATTGTAAGGGTGCTATAACCTTCTCTGCATGTAATTATACTTTTGACCCCAATTTTGGTCTCGTAGACTAGAATCTACCCTTTTAAAGAACTTGAGTCAAGTCTAGGATTTCTCTTAAAAATGGGACACATTCAATTAGGTGGCCTATCGCACCTAAAACAAAAAAAAAAATTGGTGGCAACTTGCAAAGTTGTCTCTAGTGATAGGTTTATGGACTTATACATTGATAGTTTGATGACTCATTGGGGATAATTACGAGTAAGGCCAGCAAATGAATTATTGTTATCCAAGCTTAATTTAATAAATGCAATATTTTCTTTAAAAGGTTTTTCTTTATTTACTTTCAGGCATTTATTATTATGTTATTCATATGCATTTCATAACATGAGCTCTATACTATGGTTTTGTCCCTTAGGAAGAAGTAGAGTAGCTATGCTTTTGTGAGATTTCATGTCTTCACATGGGCTAGCAAAACATTCTTACTTGAATTGTACCTTTTTTGTTTATAACCTATAATGGGTGAAGACTGGGGTGCATTACTAGTATGTAATGAATAATGATGTAATGAGCAATTTGAAAGTCTTTAGATTCAATCCAAGCTGCATATAATGAACTTTAAAGGATTTAACCTATAAGCATAGCCATATCTTTCCCTCTATAAAAATAACCTAAAATTTAGGTGACACATTTTTATACTAATCAATACTTTTGTGTGTTAATTAACCTTTTTTTATATACGATGCTGCATAAAAGATATCAAATTTATTTATTTATTTATTCATTTATCTATTTTTTATTTAATTCATGATACCATTAGGCTTTAGTAATTTTGCATTCATTTGATTTTTACATTTCATTTATGTCATTTGGTGTCAATTTATGGATTTTGGTAGTTTTTATAAGTTTTTGTTCTTTTCATAACATGAACATATGCATCCTAATCATAAATTATGGTTCACAAGGTTCAAGGATAGCTTGACCATCCAAGAGTTCGAGCGAACCCACTTATTATCAATATAATACTTGAGTCCAAGCCAAATGCATGGAGTAAGAGAATGCTAGCCAGTTTGAGAAAATACAGAAGAACAAAGAGGGGCTTAGAGTAAAACTAAACAAAATATTAGAGCCTTTGAATAAGCTAAATAAAGGATAAGCTGTGGAAAAAGATTCCACTTCACAAAGATTACCTATCATAAGATGTTGTTGACCCCTTGTACTCTTACAAGTATAGCTTATACCAAGCGCAATCCTTTTAAAGGATTCCTCCACAATAATTTACATTTCCTGCAAGATATACCTATTTTGGGATGCCTTTTGCATCAACATAAGGACAATTTTAAAGCTTCATTAATCTTGTCGTCATAGAAAAAATAGTTGAACTACTTCAAGTCCCTAATCTAAATGAGAAGGAAAAGCTAAAGGTGAAGGCAATTAAGGCCCTAAAGGATGCTAAATCTAAAAAAGAGATGGATCTATTGGAAAAAAAAGGTTGTGAGCTATCAAAAGGATAGATTTTTATAACTCATTGGATGTAGCTAGGTTTTATGTGGTACCGAATATAGTGATACTGCCAAACTAAAGTGTCAAAGTTTGAGAAATATAATGGTACTAAGTGTATAGCGACTTATGTCATTATGTACTGTTAAAAGATGGTTTCTTATACCATCAACGAGAAGTTGTTGATCCATGTGTTCCACATTAGCTTTACTCGCTCAACTACTAGGTGCTATGTTGATTGTTGTTTTTTTGTATAAAGCCTGCAAGTGTACAAATTAAGTAATAAAACAAAAATATTACAGTATCATCTCCTAAGGGATTATAGATTGTAATGTTGGGTAATTCTTTAAGTACTAATGGTGAAAGCCTAAAATCTTATATCTAAACAAATCAAAGTTTTGAGTTGATTACAAAATGAAGATTAAAAATGATGTAGGCTTTGATCTTGACTGCACCAATTGTTACTTAGGAAGTAAAAGTATATAGCTACAAATTAGATCTAAAAGAATAAGAAAGAAAATCTTAAAAAACAAAGAAACTTTGGAATTGTCGAATAATAAAGATTAATGGGATCAAGAACATGGAACTTAAAAGCTTGAAAAAAAAAAGAATTATGGCAAAAACTAATCTTGCATAAAATAAATCTTAGAAATCAAAGATTATACGAAAAAAAATTAAACTAAAAAAGTAAAGATGATTGCCAAAAATGAGAAAGTAGAGAATAAGCTTGAAAACAGAAAAGAAAAATAGATCCTGAAAAATTCTTCTTAGATTTAAAATAAAAGAATTAAAAAAAAGAACTTTGGTTATTGGTAGAGCTATCACTTAAGCCAATAACTAATCTAAAGAAAAACTAAAAGAAAAAAAAAAGAGAGAAAAAAAGAGAAGTGAGTGATAGGATGTGTTAAAAATAAGGAGGACTAGCCTATTTATAGAGGTAGATTAAGCCAAGAAAGGATTGGGATTAGAAAGTCATTTCCCTATCTAAACTCTAAAAGATAAGTTTATCTTGATCTTTAAAGGAGTTGGCTAAATATAGGAGTCTTTGTATGGCTAAATGGGATTACTGATGTGTCTTGCCATGTTGTCATTATCTTAAATTCAAATGGAGTTTTAACTTGAGTGAATGTCCAAGAGCTTATCTTCTTAAAGTAGTTGTATTAAGTTACAACTCTTAAGATAATTCTTCAAGAATCTTTCTTAAGTATAACTCTTATCTTTATTTCTTGTAAAAGTATTTATCTGGCCAAAAAATTCTTTCAAGATAATCAAAAGGTCCTTACTCAATAAGATTTCTTTTTGGCCAAATAGATATGGGAATCTTTGTTGTATCATAACTTTATCCTTATCCTCTTTTGTAGTGTTCTTCTTGAAATAAAAGTTTTCTAAGATAAACAAAGAGTCCTCTTACCTCTAGAACTCTTTTTTAGCCTAATTCATCATGATCTTTTCTTGGCTAAGTGGTTCAGCGATAAACAGCAATACATAGCTGAATATTGCATCATCTTGCATGAATTGCATGGCTTTTACATCCCATGTGCATTATACCTAAAGATCAAGAAAATAAACATTTAAAGCACCATATTCAATCAAATTTTAGAATTTTGCACTAATAAAGACTTGTAAAGCACTATATATTTTAGTGTTATAATATGTCCAGCTAGATAGATCCTGCATCCATTCATGGAAAGAGTTTGCAAGGGTGTTCATTACTTAATATTGTCACATCATAAACTTGGCCCCAAACCATTTTTTTTGCAAAGCAGGGAGAAAAAAGTGATGAAAATTTTTAAAGAGTATGCCCAGAGGTGAAAGGACATGGTTGCTCAAGTCTAGCTACCTCTTACCAAGAAAAAAACCACAGTGTTTTTTTTTAACACCCTAAAGATGCCTTATTATGAAAAGATGATACCTTCAGCTAGAGCTTAGGCTTGTTTCTATTTTATGTGTATATATCCTAGGTTCTCTTTGTGATCATTTGTTTTCTTTGCTGTAAATATTTGGTTTCCTTTTAGAATGGTTCATTAGGTATAGTGTTTTGGTGGCCCATGTATGCACTAAGTTAAGAATCGTGAGTTACTTCTTTTAGATCTTGAGCTTGAGGTTACTCTTAAGAGGATTAGGAAAGAAAGACAAATCGATCCTACCATCACCATTATCGAGCAAGACACTAGAGCCTTTAAGGATTATACTGTGCTTGATCTTTATGGTTTTCAGCCTAGCATCAGGAGGCTAGTGATTCAAGCTAATAATTTTGAGATTAGACTTGCATTTATCTAAATGATACAGCAGTTGATGCAATTTAGTGGTCATTCGAGTAAAGATCCAAATGCTCATCTTGGGGATTTGTTAGAGATTTGTGATACATTTAAATAGAATGGTGTTACTAAGGATGGCATTAAGCGTAGGTTATTTCCATTTTCCTTTAGAAATAAAGCCAAGAGTTGGTTAGCCTCAATGCCACCAGATTTCATCATTGCTTGGGATGATTTAGTGCAAAAATTCATGGCTAAATTTTTTTTCCTCTGACCAAGACGGCCAAGCTTTGAAATAAGATCACTACATTTACCTAGCATGACTCGGAGACCTTGTATGGGGCATGAGAAAGATACAAGGAGTTTCTAAGGTAGTGTCCACACCATGGCCTACCAAAATGGATGGAGATTTAGGTTTTTTATAATGGGTTAGTGCTTAACACTAAGACACTTTTAGATGCTACATCAGGAGGTGCTTTGATGAGTAGCTTATGAGCTTCTTGAAGATATGACGACTAATAATTATCTATGGTATAATGAGAGATAGCATCTGATGAGAGCTTAAGAGGTGTATAAAGTTAGTGAGCTTACAATGATTAGTGCTAAGGTAGATTCCCTAGCCAAATTTATAGTCTTTACATAGTAAGGTTACACCTTCAGAGTCGAGTCCTAGTCATTCTAAGTTACTCATGCCTATAGTTCCTTAGCTATGTGTGATGTATATGGGGTAAGACATTCAAGGGAGTCATGTCCAGGCACCCACTTAGAGAGTATCCATTATTTAGGATAGACCTCTGGGTAACCTAACAACCCCCATGTCCCTATGTATGGCCTAGGTTGGAGAAAATAACCTAGTTCAATCTATCCAATCTATACAAGTATTGCAGCAGCCTCAATACACTAGACCACCTCAGCCATTAGATCTTCAGCAGTCACCTTTTTAGTAGCAACCTTTACAACACTACATACCTATATATCCATCTATGCCCTCCAAAAAAGAAAACCCCAATCAAGGATCTCTTAGGTTCATTTATTAAAGCTCAGACCTTTTTAGAACACCATGTTTCAAAACCAGCCCACATCCATAATAAACTTAGAGACCAAGATTAGTTAGTTATTGACCCTCCTTAGTACTCGACCACTACGTACCTTACCCAATAACATAAAGGTCAACCCTAGGAGAAAGGGGAAAAAGCACTGCAAAGTAATCACACTTAAGAGTGGGAGGTAGATAGCTAGTGGCCAGGACTTGATTGGTTTTATAATGTGGTAAATAAGGAGTAGTATGATGATGAGACTAATAAAAACCTAGTTCATGATAAAGGGGAGAGTAAGAAGAAGAATAAGGGTATAGTACCTATTCCTACTTAATTACAACAGATACCATCACACAATGCTTTACCAAGTTCATCTATGCATGCTCCTCCTAAAATTGAGTCACCTAGACTTTACATTCCTTTCTTTCAGAGGTTTGAGAAGTAAAAGGAAAAAAAGCAATTCTCTAAATTTTTTGAGGTGTTTAAAAAGTTGTACATTAATATTACATTTATAGATGCACTTGAGCAGATGCCTACCTATGTAAAATTCATGAAAGACAATATCTATTGGAAGAAAAGATTAAAGGATTATGAGACAATTGCACTTACCAATGAGTGCACATCAGTGATTTAGAGAGGACTACTTATAAAGCTTAAAGATCCTAGTAGCTTTACCATTCTAGGTACTATAGGTAGCATGTCTTTTGACAGAGCCTTGTATGACCTAGTTGCTATCTTTAACCTAATGCCTTGGTCTATTTTTCAAAGATTAGGCATCGAAAAGCCTAAAGCCACCTTAATTACTCTATAATTGGCTAATAGGTCATTGAAATACCCTATAAAAGATTGTGGAAGAGATCTTGGTTAAGGCAGAGAAATTCATTTTACCTACTGACTTTATGATTCTAGTGATAGAGGTAGACCATGAGATCCCAATTATTTTAGGGAGAGCTTTTTTAGGCATTGCTAAAACTTTAATTGAAGTGTAAAAAAGAATTGACTATGTGAGTTCAAGATTAGAAGGTCACTTTTCATGTTTTTAAAGCTTTACCATTCCCTAATGATTTTGATAAGTGCTTGAGAGTAAAGGTAGTTAATGATGTGATTTATGATATTTTTCACCAAAAGCATCCTATCTCACATTTTGAGGAGTCGACTACAGTTGAAGAGGTAGAAGACATGGATTTGAGTGATTATGATAATGATATATTGATATTCTTTACTTTTTAATTTGCACCAACTTCTAGTGGCTAGCATTTAGTTGATCTTAACACTTTCCCATAATGATTAGACCTTCATATCTAAATTCATCAAATTATGAGACATTTCATTTTGATGATACTTATCAAAGTCCTGGGAATGATGGTCGAGTTGTTATTAATGGGATTTCATTTTTAGTTGATTTACTAGTCTTTGAGCAATTTCAATTTAGTCATATCTATCATAATCGTTCTAAGAAAAAGGATGTAGATATGTTACAAGAAGAATATGATATGGTTTATGTTGATAATAGATCAGTTGATTGGATGTCAAAACCAAAAGCAACTTTTTTTAGTCTTTCTAGGTGTGAGGTTGAGGGTTTTCTTAACAAGTTTATTGCTATTCCTACTTGCCCACATGATCCACCTTTAGACTATAGTTTTGATAATATGGTAAAGAGAGAGGTCTTGAAATGGTTGGATTCAGGAATTAAGTAGTGATTACTATGAACCTATAGCGTTGAGTTTGTTCTGATAGTTGAGCTTTCGACTTTAAATAAAGTACTTCTTGAGAGGCAACCTAAGCTTTACATTTTATACTTTGTTCATTTGCTTATTTTGTGATTTTCATGTTTTGCTTATCTTTTCTTGTACATATTGATGTAATTTTTTTTGTATAGTTGTTTCTTTATTTTGCAGGATGAATAAGAGCTTAAAAAGGAAGCATTAGTTTGGCTAAAGTTTAAATGGATGAT
Source organism: Durio zibethinus (assembly GCF_047325235.1). Taxonomy (NCBI): domain Eukaryota; kingdom Viridiplantae; phylum Streptophyta; class Magnoliopsida; order Malvales; family Malvaceae; genus Durio; species Durio zibethinus. The sequence continues at coordinate 18,370,371 of NC_143165.1, forward strand.
TCAATCACCATGCCTCTATGATGATAAGGGAGTTTCCTTATTCCTATTTTTTGTGCTTTATTGTTTCATGCTTACACATTATGGACAATGTGTTGTTTAAGTTTAGGGGTATGGGAAAATTGCTCAAATTTTGAAAGTTTTTTTTTAATTTTTATTATTTTTGCCTTGAAATTGAGCTTAACTAGTGGTAGCTTAAATCATTATTATGCTTTCTTTGATTAGTTCTTCATGAAGCCAATGATTTGAGAATGAATATAGCTTTAGGAAAAGATTGAATGTCTAAAATATAAAATGATGCTTAGGTTTAGTGAATTCTTGAATATGGTATTCATTTCTGAGTAAAACTTTTAAACATTGAAATGCATTTTTTATCTAGTATTGATTATGTAAGCATGAGATTGTTTTTGCATAAGTCTTTAAAGTTATGCTTTAGGATTCTAAAATTTGTTTTGATTGCCTCTAGAGGTAAAATCTTAAAGGACACATGATTAGGGAAATGATATAGGCTATCTTTGGATCGTTCAAGCTTTGCAAGCCATCCTTGATACAATATTTCCATAGTCACCCTATTTGAGCCTTATGATGCCTTTTCTTTGTTTTGAAACCACATTATAAGCTTATAGCCTTATTTTGTATATTTTTTATTTTTTTAGTCCTTTGTCCTATCTGCATTAATCATTCATACACCATTTGTGAGCTATGCATTATTAGAGAATAAAGGTGAAGCTTGGAAAAAGAATGGGAAATAAAAAAAATCAAAAAATAAAGAAAAAAAGAAAAGAAAAAAAAATCAAGCTAGCTTGCAGAAGAAAAAAAGTAGTGAAAAAAAAAAAGAAAAAAAAACCACAAGAAAAAAATGAAATATCAAAAGCAATAAAGTGGTGAAAAACCAAAGAAAATAAGAAAAAAGAAAAAGAAAAATAGGCACAATCAAAATTTAAGGGGGTGATTCTTTAGTCAAGCTTACCTTTTTTACCTTGGAAGCTCAACTATGGATGATCCTAGACATGTGATCCATTGTTAGGGTACTTAAGCCTAAATAACTTTTATCATACCTTGATCCTAGCCTTACATTATAAACTTAATAAAGTCCTAAATGATCCTCAATCATGTGTTCATCTACATTAGTGGAGAAAAATGTGATAAGCAAACTTATGGAACATGAGCACGCTTTATTGATCACTATTATTAAAGTTTCATGTTTTGCATAATATTATTAGATTTCATGCAAGGATGCATGAGAGGTGCTGCCTGCTTTTGGAACCTTAATTAGGAATGTTCTCAACTTAGGTAGATTCTTGTGTAATAACACTCATTCATGATTTTATTTTAGTTATATTTACTGAACAATCCATAAGGCTATAGTGTTGAATGAGGCATTGAAAGTATATGATGATTCTTGCTCAATCTTGTTTTGCTTGAAGACAAGCAAAGCTTAAGTTTAAGGGTTTGATTACATTAAAATTTTGGTCTTTTCATGCTCATTTTGAGTGCAATTTAATTCATATTTTGGCTTGTTCCTTAGAATTTTTCGCAAAATTGCTCTTAAATGCACATTTTTCTCATGTGTAGGTAAATATGAAGAAAATGAGGAATTTTGGTCAATTTAGATACATTTTGGAGGATTTTTGGTATAAATTGTGAAAATGGCCCAAAACTAGTGTCATTAAGTTAGATTACTTTGAGGGAGTTTTCTTGAACCTTTTTTTCATGATTTCTTTTAGCATTATTTCTAGCATTTTTCTAATGATTTTATCGTTAATTTTGGTCATTAAATAATTGAATTTTTTTAGCAAAAAACAAAAAATAAAACATAAATGCATGCAAGAGGCTTAACAAGGAAAATATGGTGCATTAATGGCATAGAATGCAACCATCATTTGCATGAGAATTGGGCATCACATTTTGGCATTTGAAGAAAGACTTCAAAAGGTGATGATATGGCATATTCGACAACTTTCATTGGTCATAACTTGGGCTTTTTGGATGTTGAAAAATGCATGAAGAAGGCTTGGAATTGACGAATAACAAAAAATCCTACAAACAACCATGTACCAAATGTAGAAGAAATGAGGAATGAAGTCTCTAAAAGCTTACCTCATTGTAGATATTTTGGAGACATTTTTTGGGGCTTCATTCACCATTCACCTGTCTATAAATAGGAGTGGACCTAGCCATTTTAGGGAGACTTTAGCTTAGGATTTTATTTTTCTTATTCTTTAATTTATACACTTCCTTTTATTGCATTTTATTTTCTTAGCAACCAAACAGCCCTTGATCATCATGTTTTTCTATTGATTTTAATTGCACCTTTACATTTTCTCAAGTATTTTTCTATGTTCTTTATGGTTTTGGCAATGAAACTTACAAATTTTATTAATTTCTAGCTCAAATCTATTAATTTATTTTTCATTAATACTCAAATCTATTTTTGAATTTGTCAGTTCTGACTTACCTGCAATTTTTGATTGTCGTAACAGTTTTGGGGCACCACTAGACAATTTTGAAAAATAAAAGAAATGGAGTCACCACCAATCTTTTTTAGGCTAGACGTGATTGGCCACCTAAAAAATTTATCCTTTAATAAAACAATAAAGGTATATTTAAAGTTTAATTAACGATAGTTTTGGTCTATGAAAAACGAATTGGGTTCGGGAGTCGGTTACGCTAGGGAAGGATTAGACCCCCACGACGCCTGTTTAAAATGGTACCAATTAATTATGTGTTATCTTTTAATATTGACAAAAATGATCTTAATCCTTGTATTTTAAAAAATTAATTATTTCTAAAAATATATTTTTGATATATTTAATAAGCTTGAAAATAAATAAGAACCTTATATTGAAAATTTCCTAAAAATATTCCAATATGCTGGCAATATTAAAAGGAACCATCTCACCTAAGGAATTTTAAGAATCACTACTTAGAATTCCCGAAAATCTTATCCTCTGTGGTTCATATTTATTTCTAATAATATTTTTTCACACAAAATATTATTTTCTAAAAATTTTTTCTGAAACCAAGGAGAAATATTTGTCGAAAATTAATCTATATGCTCTAGTACGTTGACGGCATTTTAGATGAATTTTATTACCTAAAGATTTTTAAAGAATCACTATTCTGATTTCTTTACAATCTTATCCTTAGAGATTTTCTTTTGTTTTCAAAAACATTAAAAAATCATGTAATAATATACATATACATTTATTTCTAAAAACACTCTTTTATTAAGAAAAAAAAAGCTGTTCAGGTTAAAAAAAATAATTATAAAATGAAAATTGTCATATTAAAAAGAAACATATAAATATTCTAATACTTTGACAATTTTAGAACACTTTTCTCATCTAGAGAATTCTCAAAAATCACTACTTAGATTTTTTGGAGTCTTATCATAAAAAAATTTGATTAAAATATGTAATGCAAACAATAAAATAGAATATGCACACAAATATTATATTCATTTGAAATTACATTCACCAATTATCACTAAAATTTAAAAAGGATAAAGGAAATTATATGATATAATCATGCATACAAAAAAATATATTGATTAAGCCTTAATCATCCTCCTTATCTCCTAATTATCATTAATACTTTTGAAAGGAACAAAGTAAATAAAATTAATTGAAAAATTTCCTAGATACCTCGATACTTTGACAATATTTTAGAAAAATTTTCTCACTTAGGGATTTCTTAGGAACCTCTAATAGACTTCCTAAGAATCCCATCTTCGAAAAATTTTATTCATTTTGTTCTTTCCTACTTAGTTATATTTTTAAATCATATCAATTTCATTACCTAAAGAAATCAATATATATTATTAATAACATCTATCAAAATTTTAGAAAAAATACAAATGAAACTTTTTTATATTGAATATTTTCCTAAATACTCCATTACTTTGGTAGCATTTTTAGAAAAATATCCTCACCTAGACATTTTTAGAGAATCACTACTTGGACTTCTCTAAAATATCATCATTGGAAAATTTCATTCATATCATTATTATATGCACGAAAAATATATCAAACATGAATTTAAACACAAGATAAAAAATTAAAACAAGCATGAGAATCTAAACAACAAAGAAATTAACAGTGCATAAAATTAAACTTATTATTGAATTTAAACAATCATAAACAAATTGTATGAGTATAATTAAAATCAAATACACATAAAAATAAATTTATGAAAACAAACTTTGTAATTTTATACTTTTGTAAATTTTTATTTACCATAATGTTCTAATTAAAAATTTTCTACACTAGTATTCTTCTTATCTTATTGTTTATGTCAAAATCAAGAAAAAAGCAAACTCCAATTGTATTATGTATGGTCCTCATGTTTTAATTTTCCATGAATGTTTATACACTATATATTTTTTATACCAAAAAGGAAGCCATACTTTGTTAGCCTATGTGGTGCTATTGAAAACAACTCCAAGGTGTAAGGCCCCCTACATTTTACTTGTAATGTATGTTCATTCTATTTTTTTTCTTGAACTACCACTCCCCCCATTCTAGCTCAAACTAGAGCAAGGTAAAGACACAACCATGGTCTCCCACATTTGGCTTTCAAGCATTCCTAAGGCTGTAGGCAACAACATACATAAAAAAACTAAAACCATAAAAAAAAAAACAAAGCTTTAACTTTGCATCCATAGACTACATGTACAAAGAAAGTAAGTAACATGAAAAAAAAACAAAGCTTTGGGTTCTTAATTAACAAGTCATGCAAGAAATAGAGTGATAAATGTGTAAACACCCAATAAACCAAGAAGGAGACACAATGGTGGGGGATTTGTGACAAAAACTAAACAGCTGCTGCTAATAACCCATTCATGCAAGGTGGAAGAATAAAGGTGGAAGGGTTGGTGGAATAGATCGAACAGCTGCTACCATGGAAGAAGCAGAGGCCATTCGACAGTCCAAGAATGATCCAACTGAACATGACAAAACAAAAACTAGAGCAAGCAAAAAAAACAAACATCAAACATAAAGCACATAAAGAATTTATGATGGAAAAGCAAAAACCTTAAAGCAAAGGAACAAAAATAGGATTTTTATAGGGGGCTGAATAGCTATTGCCATGGGAGGAAACAAGTATTGTTTGGTAGCCTAAGAAAATGCTAAAAGTGCAGCCAAAAAATGATAATAGAAACGAAGTAAGTAAAGCTTGAAACTTTATTAACAAACACCAAACACAAAGCACCTAAGGAATGCATGATGGGAAAGCAAGAACCATGAAACAAAGGAACCAAAATGGGAACTTTATGGAGGGCTGAATAGCTGCTATTATGGGTGAAAACAAGGGCTGTTTGGCAGTCTAAGAAAATGATGAAGTTTCAACCACAAAATGAAAGCAAAAAAAAAGCAAATAGAGCTTTGAACTTTATTAACATGCACCAAACATCAAACATGCAAAGAAAGAACAAGAAAGTTATGCAATAAAGGCCATGAAAGGTGCAAAAAATGGAACAAAAATCAGTATATAAATAGCAAGCAATACACCCATGCTTAGACTGTTCACCTCTTTCGAATAATTTTTATTTTGCTTCTTTTTTCTTTTAGAAACTCTCTCCTTTATCTCTCCTTTTTTTACAGCTTCCCTCTCTTCCCTTTTATCCAATTGGCTGAGCAAAGATTCAAATCTTGATTCTTGATAATGAGGGCCCTTGGATGAAAATTCATCCAAGGGCTAAAGTTTCTCCTCTTCAATTTTTTCAAGGAGCCATCTTTGGCCCTTGGATCAAAAGTCAATAACAATCCAATCGCCCATATTGAAGACTACAAAGATTGAATTTTTACGCCCCCTTAAACCCATGAAAAAGACCATTTCGCCCTATAATGCAAAGTTTTGGAATTTATGGTTATTTTCTTAGAAATCAAGGTTTTCATGGTCATTTTTGAGATTTTAAAACATCAAAAATCATGGCATATTATAAGATTATGATCTAGAAAGTTTCATCAAATTTTGAGCTCGAAAATGTTAAATTATGAAAATATCCTTATAAGGATATTTTGGTAATTTCACACTTTTCGGGTACGGATATGATTTCAAACTCACTCAAAATCATGAAATATTACAAAATTGAGACCTGAGAAGTTTCACAAAATTTTGAGCTTAAGAAAGCCAAATTACAAAAATACCCTTATAAGGGTATTTTGGTAATTTGACCATTCTCAGGGCACAATGAAAATTTTAGTGTTTTAAAAAAATCTAAAATTCAATTTAATAACACCCTGATTTCAATGAGGTTTTAAAGTTTTATAATTACCCTGATCTCTATTCATTTTAATCGAATTTTACATAAATTGACTTTGTTTGACCACTTTGACCTGAGTTGACTTTGGGTTTTGAATAGGCAAATATATGAGGTCTTTACGGATCTTAAATGGTTCTCGTAAATGGTCTTGGCCTTTTGTTCACAAATGAACCTCGGATCAATCATGTTGAAAAATATTCCAGACAAAATTTGGTATCTACAAGTGCGCCCTATTTACATACTTCTAAGGATAAGAAGAAATGTAAAGATGTAAACGACAATTTTATTCGAATGATGTTTTCAAGCGAACGAACCTTTGCTTTTTCTTTTCTTTTTCTCTTTTTTTTCTTTTTATACTATGGGTTTTAAAGATTAAATCTCAAAAACGTTTTAAATGCTCCTCCAACCAGAGGCTATGAAACTTTGAATTTAAAATGGTTGGAGATTATGCTTGATGGTTTTACAAATCTTAAAATCTTTAAATGCTCCTTCAATTAGAAACCATGAAACTTTGAGTTTAAAATATTTAGAGATTACGCTCGAAGGTCTTACAAATCTCAAAATCTTTAAATGCTCTTCCAATTAGAGGCCATCAAACTTTGAATTTAAAATGTTTGGAGATTATGCCCGAAGGTCTTACAAATCTCAAAATCTTTAAATGCTCCTCCAATTAGAGGCCATGAAACTTTGAGTGCTCTTCCAATCAAAGGCCATGAAACTTTGAATGCTCCTCCCCAAATAGAGGCTTTGAAACTTTGAAAATGGCTTCCTCCAAATAGAGGCTTTAAAACTTTGTTTTTTTCTTTTTTCTCTCTTTTTATTTTGAAATTAGTTTGAAAATGACTCATGATGTCATGGCTCATGAATTTCACAAATTGTGATTGTTTCAAAATCATTTTTCATACCTCAGTCCTTTATTTAAATGATTTTTCCTTGTAAAGCAAAGTTTAAAATTTTTTAAAAAATATATTAACTGTAATTCACTAAGTAATACAATTGATACATGTAATGCAAGTATTATTAGAAACCAACATGATGCATCGAAATTGTGATAATAAGGTTCTTTTCATTAGTTTTTTCCTCTCTTTTTTATTTTTTTATTTTGTTATATAAAAAACAACCATTCTCAAACTCGATTTGCATATTCTAAAAGCTTCTTTCTTATGAATCTCAAGAATCATTTGCTGATCCTTATCCTTATAAAGTTTACAAACTCAATCCTGATACATATGTCTATTAAATGATGTGAATACAAACGTCAATGCAAATGGCAATGTCAATTTGAATGCTTAATGTAAATGCAAATGACTTTTTTACAATGCAAATGACAATGTTCTTTTCATGTAAATGCCCCTACAATTACCTTTTCTTAGGATATAGATGTCATGATGCAAATGCAAACTTCTTTTCTATGGTGCAAATGCAAATACCTTGGTTAAGATGTAGATACAAGTGCAAATACAGGTGATGCAAATGCAAATATCTTTCTTGTTATACAAATGCGAATGTCTTTTCATGATGCAAATGCCAGTGATGCAAATGCATATGTCTTTTTCATGATGTAAATGCAAGCGACACAAATGCAAATGTCTTTTCTTATGATGCAAATGCAAGTGATGCAAATATAAATGTCTTTTTTTTATGCAGAGCTGAATGCAAATGTCTTTTTCATGATGCAAATGCAAGTGATACAAATATAAATGTCTTTTTATGGATATAGAGCTTAATGCAAATATTTTTTCATGATGCAAATTTAAGTGATGCAAATGCAAATGTCTTTTTCATGATGCAAATGCAAATTATGCAAATGTCCTTTTTTTGTGATGTCGATGCAAGTAAGGCAAATGTTTTTTTTTTTTTGTGATGCAGATGCACAAAGCTTAATATTTCATTGGGGTGGCTAGCTAATCTGGGCTTAAATCTTTCTTTGAAGGCTAGCTAAACTGGACTTCCTTTCATTGGAGGTTAGATAATCTAGGCTTAATATTTCTTTGAAGGCCAGCTAAACTAGGCTTACATTCATTTAGGGCCAGCGAATTTGGGCTTAAAATCTTCTTTGAAGGCAAACTAAATTGGGCTTACATTCATTAGAGGCTAGCTAATCTAGGCTTAAAACCTTCTTTGAAGGCAAGCTAAAATGGGCTTACATTTATTGGAGGCTAGCTAATCTGGGCTTTATATTTCATTAATGGCTAGCTAAACTAGGCTTATATTCATTGGAGGCCAGTTAATTTGGGTTTAAATCTTTATTTGAAGGCTAGCTAAACTAGGCTTACTATTTCATTATGGAACAGCTAATCTGGGCTTAATATTTCATTGAAGGCCAGCTAAACTAGGCTTACATTCATTGAAAGCCAGCTAATTTAGGCTTAAATCTTTCTTTGAAGGCTAGTTAAACTGGGCTTAATATTTCATTAAAGGCCAGCTAATCTAGGCTTAATATTTCATTGAGGGCCAGCTAAACTGGGCTTAATATGTCAATGGGGGCTAGCAAATTTGGCCTTAAATCTTTCTTTAAAGGACAGCTAAATTGGGCTTACATGCTTGAGAATTGGCGATCTCTATTAGAAATGAAAGGTGAAGATTATTTTTAAATGGGTTGAATAGTTCTGTATATAGAGATTTCTGTTTATTCAAAAGGGTTTCAACACCTACAAGGGATAAAAAGGCATATATTTTTTTCCATACAAGCTCACAGATGAAACATAAATTTTTTTAAAAACATGAATTCCTTGAAAATCTAACATGTTAAACAATTTCTTTAGTTGTCAAATGTGATATTTGATGTATGTCAAATTAGCTGTAAAGGCTTAAGATTTTGAAAGGTTATTTGGAAATGGACAAAGGTTCAGATTTTCAAAGTTAACTTCTCTCAGACTTCTGTGACTTTGATATTTTAGATCTTTCAATAAGGTTTGGCTTAGCATCTACCACATTAAGCATTAGGAATGGCTTTCAAGGTTTGCTTTAAACTATTTTTTTTAGGATTTTCATTCTAGAGCCACTTTTATTTCTATTTTTTTCCTTTTTTTGATTAATGCACCATGCACTTAAAAAAATTCAAAACTAATCCAAATGTGGAAAAAAAATTTTCAAAAGGGGTTAATGGTCTAAACAGGAAATTATGTAATAAATGAGGACTCAAAAGATTCATAATCATTCGTCCAAGAGAAACTCTTTAATTTTAAACCTTCATACTTGATCCAATATGGACTTTTAAAGTTTGTAACGTAGGTTAAGGTTTAGGGTTGTCAAAAAAAAGGATAGAAAGGCTCCAAACAAGTATTTAAGGGCATTTAAAACTAAGGATCACTTTTTCGTGTGAAGGATACATTCTGAGGTCTATTCCTTTGCTTTCCACCCACTCATTTCTTTATCTTTCTTTTATTCTTCCGTTTCTTTCATTTTTTCTTTCATTTTTTCTTTCTTTTTTTTGCTTTGCTTTTTTTTTTCTTTTGCTTTTGGATCCTGTCATTGAGTGGATTCAAAACTTTTATAAACTTTTATATTGAGCCTTTGGCCTAACAAACGAGATTTCATTTGGACATCCCTATTCTTAACCCTTAAAGGTGTTTTTTTTTTGCCCTCTAGTGCAAAAGGCGATCCTTAGTTAGGGTTTATTTTGAAAGAATTCAATCAGGCTCAAAGAGATAATAAGGGATAAATTTCAACAATTGTGAAAGGATAATGAAAGATGGCCATTTGTAATTTCAAGCATGAACACTTAAATTGAAGAGTAGTTCCCTTTTAGGAAAATGATCTTGAAAAAAGTTTTCATTTCAACAAATTTTTTTATTTTTTAGGCATTTTCTATTTTGGGGCTTTTTTTTCTTCTTGTCCCCTTTTTCAAAACTTTGAATTTGTCAGGACTTTATTGAAATTGATTTGAATTTTTTAAGTGTATGATGTCATAACCATTTTTTTCTTCTCTTTTTTTCTCTTTTTTTTTCTTTTTCGTTATTTATTTTTTCTCTTCTCTTGCTTTGGTTTTTTTTATTATTATTATTTTTTGACATGCACCTCTAAATTCATTTTGCCAATAATGTGTTTCATGAAAGATGTCCCATTTTAGCAAACCATCCTTAATTAAAGTTATTACAAGAAAAGGTTATACGAAATGAATGAGAAAAGGTCATATAGAAATGAACCCATTTGAGGTACCAAATGATCCAGTTACTTTAACAAAAAAAGAATGAATAAGTTGGTCATAGCTCAAATTGTCTAAAGGGCAATGAGATCTTTCTTTTTTGATCAACGTGCCCCCTAAACACATGGTTAGGCCAATTTTAGGATAAAAAACTAAAAGTTTGGTAAGTTTCATGATCAACATGACCCTAATGACATATGGGTCAAGCCAACTTTTTGGGTAAAGGGGATGAAAGGTTGGTAAATATAAGGAACATGCCCCGAAAACACATGAGCTAGGCAAAATTTTAGGTAAAAGACTAAAAGGTTGGTAAATCTAAGGTTATTTTATAGGATTTGGGTTAGCTTTGATTTCAAAAATTTTTGAAACTACAGCATAATATTGACATATCAAATTACCACATCTGAATCCTTAAAAAAAATATCATATTTGCTTGATCTTCTTGGAATCCAAATTTTTTTTTCCTTTTTAAATTAGATGTTTGATTGTTCGTTGCCTACGAAAAGAACATCACCTTTTGATATCACAATGTTATTAAGTGAAAGCAAGGTTCACGAATTTAAGGTTATAGCTTTTGAAGGGTCATGGCTGTTGAATGGAATCAATTGAAAAGATCAAGAAAGAAAGTTTAAGTATTTGACAAATCCCTAATAGTGATTGCCAACTCATACAAGAATCAAAATTTTCTTTTCTTTTTTTTTCCTTTTTTTACCCTTTTTTTTTTTTTTGCCTTCTTTCATTTTTCCCAAAGTAACTTTTTTTTTAACGTTGGGACCTAACTCTGTAGGGCTTTGTTCAAATCTAACATTTTTTCCTTTTTTACCAATTATAAATCCAAAATTTAACAAAAATTGAAACTATCAAATGATGATGTAAATCCATGGAAAACTCCTGATGCATAAGATCTATTCATACAATGCAAACACTCAAACACGACCCCAAAAATTCATATTCTTAATAATATTCTTAAGATAACACTTAAACTTATAAACAAAGGTTTCTCATTCGATGATTCAATTTTAGCATCATTGACCCACAACTCTCTCACTATCAATCATCAAAATCACTAATCAATTTTTTAAATTTTATGTGATCTGCATTAATCAAAGCCTGAACTATACCCTTAAAAGTAATGCAGTCTTCTATAGATGTCTTTTGACCCCGTCATAAAACTCACACTTAACATTTTGGTTATACCACTTTGGGTACAAAGGTTTTCTAGGTCTTACCAGAATAACAGAGATCATATGATTCTTAACCAATAAGGTGAAGAGCTCAGCATGAGACATTGAAAGTGAATGATACATCTTGACTTTCTTTCTCTTACGACTTCATGAATGGCTTGAGTTGATCCTTTGTTCTATAAATGTTTGTGGTGAAGGAATTGGAGCACACAGATGAAGTGGAGAAGGAACTAAAGTACATAAATGAAGTGATTGAGAGAAATCACTGACCTAAATGTGGGTTGAGGATAATATAATGACAATTGTGAATAGTCATCTACTAAATCTTTTTGTATCATGGTGAGATTTCTCTCATTTCGCCCTTTAACAATTGTTTCTTGGGCTTGTTTAACAAAAATATCTTCTCTTATTTCATCACTAGCATTTATAATTCTTCCCCTTTTTATCCCATTCTCAAATTTGCCTACAACAAACAACAAATCTATAAACTCTAATGTAGTATTGCTAATCAACTTATTGTAATGGAGAGAAGGAAAGGTATCCATAAACAGAGAATTAGTTTCCTATTAGTAAGAGGTGGTTGTACTTGTGATGTCATATCTTTCCATTTAACAGCATGTTCTTTATAACTCTCAATAAGGCTCTTTGTCATGTTTTGAAGGGTTAATCTGTCTAGAGCCAACTCCAACATATGCTGGTATTGCTTCAGGAATACTCGTGATAAATCCCATCAGGTATGAATTTACTCTTCATATTGTAATACTAATTGGTTACTATCTTAGTCAAAATTTCTTGAAAAACATGAATAGATAGCTTTTAGTCACTAATATACCTAACCATTTTGTGATACTATTGAGCCAAATGTATCTTGGGACATCTAATTCCATTGTACTTTTCAAATGTCAAAACCTTGAACTTGGGCGAAATAACCACATTTGAAACTAGTTGATATTCCTTTACATCAAAAGATTTATCCTTACCTTCAATAGCTTGAACTCTTTCTCTAAGAAATTATACCTTAACTCCTCCCTTTTGCTCCCTTTTGGATATTAAGCTAGATGTTTTAGGTTGATCATTTCCTTTAGCATAAAATCCACCGATAATCTTCTCCATCTCTCTTTTCAAATCAAATATTCTTTGGACCCTTTAAAAAAAATCACAGGAATTATTTTTGAAGAAATTCCTTATTTTGGAGCACACATGTATTGCATTATATAGATACATAAATGGATGAATGGATGACTGTATGAATGGATGAATGAATGATTGAATGAATGAACAAATGACAAAGCTCTTTAATGCAAAGTACAAAATTTGATAAAGGAGTGAGAATGAAAGACAAACCATAATTTCCATATCTAATTTCAATAGACAAGTCATATCAACATAAAAACATTTTTCAAATAGAAAAAATTCACAAACCTATCAATTGAAAACCCTCTTTAAACACAAGTCCTATCCATGTTCATTATCTTATCATACCTTTCTCATTATTCCTAAATCTTTTAATCCCTTATTGTAGTTGGATCAAATCATTTTGTATCTATGAATGACTACATCATATGCTTGAAACTCTCACAATTATTTATAGAATGCCCTGTATTCCTACCATGATATTCGCATCTTGCATTTGGGTCAAAATATTTTGGGTACAGAGGCTTTAAAGGCTCTGAAGGCATAGTGACAATATGGTATCTCTCAAACAGATAACAAAAAAATTTTCCATATGAAATGGGAAGAGAATCTAACTATTTCTTTTTCTTGGGTAATTTTTAGGTAACAAGTTGACTAGGAATCTTAGGATTTGGCAATGGTGCAAATTTTCAAACTTGAGCAATTGGTTGAATAGGTGGTTGGGGAATGGAAGGCAAAAGATTTTGGTTCAAATATAAACTTCTTGGAAATTGTATGAAGTTTTAGGGCCTGATCGTAAATGTTTGGAAAAGAGGTCGAAAATAGTCATAAGAAGGATTTGAATGCAAGTTTGAGCTTGAAACAATTAGTGAAGGCTGCATGGAACTTGGTAACCCCATCTTGGAAATTAAATTTTGGAGCTCAAACACTTGAATGGTCAGATCACTCATATCTTTCATGATCTCGTCCAAACTTTCATTATTGCTCAAAACCACTGAATGATTCAGTGTGCTCTAAAAGTATGCTAGGCCCAACAACAACCAATTGGTCATGACTCCATGAATTCATGGGATTTATTTTAGCTAGAATTGGTGAAAACTCTTAAAAATGTGTCAAAATAAATTTCTTAAGTCTATTCACGGTCTTCGTCAACTTAGTGAGCTGTTTTATCAACTTTCGAATGTCATGACCAAACTCTTCTTGATTTCATTCTAATGCACTAATTCAAGCCTTCAATTGATCTTCCATATTTTCGGCTTCTTACACCCACTAATAAAAATATTATCTCAAAGGTTTAATACCAACAATGCTTATACTATTATTATTGTTGACTGAATGACACAATTCCCAGTTTTCATGTGACATGTTGTGAATGTTTTAATATGATAATGATGCAAAGATATATACAAAAATGGAATAACTCAAAAATGTACAAACCATCTTAATGATGAATGGAATGACTAAATGCCAAAAAGAAAACTTTTTACCTATCCTAAATTTTTTTACTCTTTTTTTTTGCCCTTTTTTTTCATCTATTTTTTTTATCCCAACTTTATTTGCACTATTATTACCCTTAAACACAACTGTATCAAAGTGCACCACATATCCTAATTTGGGTAATTTTTATGAAAGGAAAAAAATGGCATGACTTTGGACTTCTGAATAATTTTGACAAAAAGTTGACACCACTAATGGCTCTATGAGAACTCTTTTTTTCTTCCTTTTCTCTTCCTTTTTCTTTTTTCTCTTTTTTTTTTTTGTCGATGACTAACCTAAAATAAATACTCCCTCCTAAATATAATGTGTATATAATGTAAAGAACAAAATCAAAGAACATAAAAAAATAAAATGACACAATAATTCAAAACAAACAAGTAATAGAAACAACATAGCAACCTTACAACAAAATAATAGAATGTATATAGTGTCTTAACATTTGGCAATTTTCTAAAAAGGTGGCATGGCTCTATCCTAAGCTAGATCTTTAGAGTTCACGATATGTTGTGTTTGGATTTACATGTCTAAAGGTTTTCAAATTGGTCCTTATTGGCATCTATGTAGGACTAGTAAGGCACCCCGATCTTCACCCATTATAGGCTATGAACAGAAAGGGTTCAATCTGCGTGAGAGTATTTCACTTGCCATTGCAAAGGTTATCACCTCATGAGAGCATAGGTACTTTACTCCTTCCTAAAAAGGTTAGAGCCTGGGTATAAAGCTCATACATGATATGAAATGTGTCATTGTGTGCGTGAGAGAAAAAAAACACAATCTCTATCCTACATGCCCCACAAATTATTAAGAATAACATATACATAAAATAAATAATGAACAAATGACATAATTAAAATGAAATGCATGTAAATTTTTATTACTATTGTTAACAAAATCAAAATCAAGAAAATTAATGTTAAATACCAACTAAGACCATTAAAGCAAAACTAAAGATAACACATTATTAACGTTTTGCTTTACTCTCTAAAAAATGACATCCCTAGTGGAGTCGCCAAGCTGTCGTAATAGTTTTGGGGACCACTAGATGAATTTGGAAAATAAAAGAAATGGTGTCGCCACTAATCTTTATAGGCTTGGTGTAATTGGCCACCCAAAAAATTTATCCTTTAATAAAACAATAAAGGCATATTTAAAGTTTTATTAAAGAGATAGCTCTGATCTACGAAAAATAGATTAGGTTCGAGAGTCGATTATGCATAGGGAATGATTAGCACCCCCACATGCCCATTTAAAATGGTAACAATTAATTATGCGTTATCTTTTAATATTGACAAAAATGGTCTTAATCTTGGTATTTTAAAAAATTAATTTTTTCTAAAAAACATTTTTGATTTATTTAATAAGCTTGAAAATAAATAAGAACCTTATATTAAAAATTTCTTTAAAATATTTCAATACGTTGGCAATATTAAGAAGAACCATCTCACCTGAGGAATTTTGAGAATCACTACTCGGAATTCTTGAAAATCCTATCCTCGGTGATTTATATTTATTTTTAATATATATTTTGCACACAAAATATTATTTTCTAAAAATTTCTTTCTAAAAAAATGAGAAATCTTTATTGAAAATTAATCTATATGCTTCAGTACGTTGGTGGCATTTTAAAGGAATTTTATCACCTAAAGATTTCTAAAGGATCATTACTCGAATTTCTTTATAATCTTATCCTCGGAGATTTTTTGTTTGTTTTCAAAAACATTACAAAATCATGTAATAATATACATATACATTTATTTCTAAAAACACTCTTTTATTAAGAAAAAAATGTTCAAGTTAAAGAAAATAATTATAAAATGAAAATTTTCATATTGAAAAGAAACATCTATATATTCCAATACTTTGGCAATTTTAGAAGACTTTCCTCACTTAGGAAATTCTTGGGAATCACTACTTGGATTTCCTGGAGTCCCATCATTGGAAAATTTCATTAAAATATGTAATGCAAACAATAAAGTAGAATATGCACATGAAATATATATTCATTTGAAATTATATTCACCAATTATCACTAAAATTTAAAAGGAACGAAGGAAATTATATGATGCAATCATGCATACAAAACAATATATTGATTAAGCCTTAATCATCCTATTTATCTCTCAATTATCATTAACACTTTAGGAAGGAACAAAGTAAATAAAATTTATTGAAATTTTTCCTAGATGCCCTGATACTTTGATGGTATTTTAAAAAAATTTTCTCACCTAGAGATTTCTTAGGAATCTCTACCTGGACATCTTTAGACTCCCATCCTTTAGAAAATTTTATTCATTTAGTTCTTTCCTACTTAGTTATATTTTTAAATTTTAATCATACCAATTTCATTACCTAAAGAAATCAATATATATTATTAATAACATTTATCAAAATTTTAGAAAAAAAATACAATTTGAACTTTTTTATATTGAATATTTTCCTAAATACTCCATTACTTTGGTAGCATTTTTAGAAAAATATCCTCACCTAGACATTTTTAGAGAGTCACTAATTGGTCTTCTCTAAAATATCATCATTGGAAAATTTCATTCATATCATTGTTATATGCACGGAAAATGTATCAAACATGAATTTAAACATGAGATAAAAATTAAAACAAGCATGAGAATCTAAACAACAAAGAAATTAACAATGCATAGAATTAAACATATGATTGAATATAAACAATCATAAGCAAATTATGTGTGTATAATTAAAATCAACTACACATAAAAATAAATTTATGAAAACAAACTTTTTAATTTTATACTTTTGAAAATTTTTATTTACCATAATGTTCTAATTAAAAATTTTATACACTAGTATTCTTCCTATCTTATTGTTCATGTTAAGACCAAAAAAAAACACAAACTCCAATTGCATTATGTATGGTCCCCACATTTTAATCTTCCATGAATGTTTATACATTGTATATTTTTTATACCAAAAGGGAAGCCATACTTGTTTAGCCTATGTGGTGCTACTGAAAACAACTCCAAGGTGATAAGGCCCCCCACGTTTGGCTTGTAATGTATGTTCAATCTCTTTCTTTTCTTGAACTACCACTCCCCCCATTCTAGCTCAAACTAGAGTAAGGCAAACACACAGCCATGGTTTCCCATTTTTGGCTTTCAAAGATTCCTAAGGCTTGAGGTAGTAACATATATAAAAAAATTGAAACCATAAAAAAAACAAAGCTTCAACCTTACATCCATAGACTACATGCATAAAAGAAGCAAGCAACATGAAAAAGGACAAAGCTTTAGGTTCTCAATCAACAAGTCAAGTAGGAAATAGAGTAATAATTGTGTAAATGCCCAAGAAACCAAGATGGAGACACAATGGTAGAGGGATTTATGACAAGAACTGAACAACTATTGCCTAATAACCATTAATGCAAGGTGGAAGAATAGGGGTGGAAGGGCTAGTGGCATGGACTGAATAGCTATTGCCATGGAAGAAGCAGAAGCCATTTGGCAATCCAAGAATGATCTAGTTGAAGACAACAAAACAAAAACTAAAGCAAGCAAAAAAAAAAATCAAACACAAAGCGCATAAGGAATGTATGATAGAGGAGCAAAAACCCTAAAGCAAAGGAACCAAAATGGGAGTTTTATGAGGGGCTGAATAGCTATTACCATGGCAGGAAATAGGGGTTGTTCAGCACCTAAAGAAAATACTAAAAGTGCAGCCAAAAAATGAAAAAAGAAACAAAGTAAGTAATGTTTGGAACTTTATTAACAAACACCAAACACAAAGCACCTAAGGAATGCATGATGGGGGAGAAAGAACCATGAAGAAAAGGAACTAAAATGAGAACTTTATGGAGGGCTGAATAGCTACTATCATGGGTGAAAACAGGCGCTGTTCAGCAGTCCAAGAAAATTATGAAGTTTCAACCACAAAATGAAAGCAAAGATAAAGCAAATAGAGCTTGGAACTTTATTAACACACACCAAACATCGATCATGCAAAGAATGAACAAGAAAGTTATGCAATAGAGGCCATGACGGGTGCAAAAAATGGAACCAAAACTAGCATATAAACAACATGCAATACACCCATGCTTAGGTTGCTCATCTCTTTCAAATAATTTTTATTTTGCTCCTTTTTTTTATGTTTTCATTCTTTTTTTTCTTTTAGAAACTCTCTCCTTTATCTCCCCTTTTTTTTGGCAACTTCCCCTTTTTCCCTTTATCCAATTAGTTCAACAAAGAATCAAGATTTGAATCTTGATCAATGAGGGCCCTTAGATGAAAATTCATCCAAGCGCCAAAGTTTCTCCTTTTTAATTTTTTCAAGGAGCCATCTTTGGCCCTTAGATCAAAAGTCAATAACAATCTAATGACCCATATTGACAATTGCAAAGATTGAGTTTTTACACCCCCTCAAACCTATAGGAAAAACCATTCCGCCCTTTAATGCAAAATTTTAGAATTTATGGTTATTTTCTTAGAAATCAAGGTTCCCATAGTCATTTTTGGGATTATAAAACACAAAAAATAATGACATATTAAAAGATTATGATCTGGAAAGTTTCGTGAAATTTCAAGCTCGAAAAAGCTAAATTACGAAAATACCCTTATAGGGGTATTTTGGTAATTTCACACTTTTGGGGTTACTGATATGATTTAAAACTCACCAAAAATCATGAAATATTACAAAACTGAGACCTAAAAGGTTTCACAAAATTTCAAGCTCGGGAAGGCCAAATTATAAAAATACCTTTATAAGGGTATTTTGGTAATTTGACCTTTCCCAGGGCATAATGAAAATTTAAGTGTTTTGAAAAAATCTCAAATTTAATTTAATAACACCTTGATTTCAATGAGGTTTTGAAGTTTCAGAATTACCTCGGGCTTTATTCATTTTGATCGAATTTTACATAATTTAACTTTGTTTGACCTGTTTTGACCTGAGTTAACTTTGGGTTTTGAATAGGCAAATTTATGAGGTATTTATTGGTCTTAAATGGTTCTTGTAAATGGTCTTAGCCTTTTGTTCACAAATGAGCTTCAGACCAATCATGTTGAAAAATATCTCGAATAAAATTTGGTGTCTACATTGATGATATCTTATTCAAATCTTACTTTTTTTTGTTCAATTTTTTTCATAGTTTCTTAATTCAATTAGCCACAACATATTAAAACTTCAGCTTCAAACTCACACCACATCATTCTAGATTAGGCTTGGAAGATTCATCTAGTTGTAGGTGAGTGGTGAAGGTCAAATGTTATCAATTAAGTTTGGCATGGAACTACTCTATCATTGGCGAGTTGTATATCTTCTTTTCACTCTAAATTCTTAGTTTTACATGTTTACTTGTTGATTCTTACTTAATCTAGTTTATATCTTTACATTTCATTGATGTTTGCATCACATTTGTAGTGCATGCTCTGTTTTCTATGTCTTTGACTGATATTTAATTTGCTAGCTGGTTGAGCTATTTTTATTTTATTTTGTCATTAATTTTTTTGTTGAAATTTGTAGTAAACTTGCTATTTGATCTTGCTTTAGTTTAGTTTAAGCTCATGTTCATTAGAAATTTTTAAATATGTATTTTCAGTTTGTGAATCGTTAAAATTTTATTTTAGCACAGCTGTTGTTTGGTTAATTTTTTAGTTCTTTAATGCGACTTTTCTAAAATTTTTTATTTTCTCTTTCCTTTCTCATCTTGTTCTTTAGTCAAACTTTAAATTTTCAGTTCAAGTTAACTTGAGTTTGCATCATTTGGAGCTAGAATGATAGTTTCAAATTCAGTTTCCAGACTATGCTATACTTTCTGTTTTCATGTTCTATCTTAGATTGTGCAATTTTTTTATTGCTTGCATTTTAAATATGTTTTTACTTTAAATAATGTTTAGTTCATTACATTTCAATTTACCTGTTTTTTTGCACTTTATTTTACTTAGTTTACATTTTACAATTTTACACCATACTATATTTATGTTACACGCTTTGGGTGATTTTATTTTTTTTTATTTAGCTTAATAGCATGTTTTTCTTTGTTTGATTGAGCCAACTTTAGAAAGGTATGGGGATAATAGGTACTTAGCTTAAGAATGTCTTTAACTAATCCTCGTGGGATCAACATCTAGACTCTTATAGTCTCTATTATTACTTAAACAAAATATGCACTTGCAGAGTCTTTCGTTGCATCAATATCAATGAACCTATCTAATCCTTCAAGTCTTTTTAAATTAACAACATTTTCCATACTCTAGAAATATTTATCAAGTTGGGTTTAAGATGGTATCCACTACAATAATCCTCCCAATCTCCCATCAATAGAGTTAGAGACCAAACCAAAACCATCTACAAACAATGTTAAATTATCAAACTTTAAAGAATATTGTTCAAAGCATATCTCAAAGTATAAAGAATGTCAAGGATAAAAGTCCTCAAGCAAAACAAGAATATGCAAAACCAATACCTACCTTCAACGATCCATTCAATGTAAAATTCCATGTAGATTAAGTAACAAACGTAACCAAAAGAAAATCAAAAGTAATGGCTAACATAGAAGAATCATCCCAGAATAAGCTTCCTACTAATTAGAGTTACAATGTAAGCAATATCTTTCTCTCATCATCACATATACCTAATGATGATTCTGTAAAACATGGAAACTAGCACAAAGAATCAATAAAGAGCGACAAGTTTTATATGTATGGTTTTCTTATCTCTATCCACTAATGTAGATGAACACATAACCAAAGATCAATTAAGACTTTTATAGACTTGTAATGTAAGTCTCGAATGAAGGTATGATAAAAGACATTTTAGGCTCAAGTACCCTAACAATGCATTACTTATCTAGGATTATTCATTAAAAGCTTTAAAAGGAAAGAAGTTAAGAGCTTATTTAAAAAGTCATCCTTAAACTTTGCTTTTTACATATCCTTACTTTTCTTTCTTTGCTTTTTTACCACTTTATTTTACTTTTTTTTCTTTTCCTTTTTCTTTTTTTCATTCTTTTTTCAAGCTACACCCTTCCTTCCAAATTTTGCATAGTTTAAAGATGTTGCATAAATGTTCTATTGCACATAAGGCAAGGGACCAAAAGATACATAGTACAAAAACAAGGCTTGGACTAATAATGTGGTTTCATAACTAAAAAAAGGATATCATTAAGCTCAAAAGAGTGACTATGGAAAATTTGTATCAAGCTATGCTTAATATCTCAATTGATCTAAGGATTGCTTATATCATTTCCCTAATCATGTGTCATCTAGGATTTCATCGCAAAAGATAATCAAAATAAATTCTAGAACATGAGACTCTATCTTAAATATCAATGCACACAATTTCGAGTTCACAATATCATACACTAGATACATGTAACACATTGATCCAAATATCAACTTATAAATGGAAACTAATAATCAACAAGCCACTAATTCAATAATTCATCTCATAGTTAACATAATACTTAATCTTTTCCTAAAGCTATATTCACTCTCAATCTATATCTATCATTGGATTTATGAAAACTAATCAAATGAAGCATAAAAATGATTTAAGCAAAAAGCATTTAAGCACAATTTTAAAAAATTCAAAAATTTTGAAAAATATTTGAGAAAATTTTTCTATACCCCTAAACTTGATGAACAAAATTTCCTCAATGTTTAAGTATCAAAAAGTAAAGCACACAGGATGGTAAAGGAAACTCCCCTATCATCATGGAAGTAATATGGCCTTAACTATGAAGCATTTGCTATTTTACCATTTTATTGTACCTATAGAAGAAAATAAAAATCTGAAAAACGAAGAAAAAACCTAGACATTGGAAAAACTAAAAACAACTAAACATTAAAATATAAAGGAAAGAAAATGAAACTTTAAATGCTTAGGATGCCTCCCAAGAAGCCCTTTTTAAAGTTAATAGCTTGATTTTCACTAGTATTAGAGAATCACACCACATTTTGGTCATGCATCTACCGATTTCATTCTTTTTCTTAACACCAACTATTTAATGAAAAGTTCTAAGTATACATGGTGCTTACTGGTTGATAAGTGTTCCACCTCTAAAATTGTACTAAGTATATCTCAATATAAACCAATAAAGGTGGGCATTGGTAACAATACTAATGATATGGTTACCACCATGGAGAATAGATATTTAGGTTCTAAAATGGAAGAATACTCCATAGATGGTATAGGTTTAAACAAAAGAGAGTTATGTCTAAAAGTGAAGGCAAACAACACTCAATATCACTATTTTTGAACAATGGTTTTCAAACAAATTTATAATAGCAAAATTTATAGTGATTTACAAGTCCATTTTAGTTTAAAAATTTTGAAAATTATTTGAATTTAGTGTGTTATTATGAGATTTCTTGATTTTTAGGTTTCAAGCATATGGGACATGAAATATATATGAATGCCATGTAATTCCATGCAAGATTAGGTTAATCCCAATCCTTGTAGCATTCAACCAATGTAATAAAGAAAAGTTGCAGAATCCTATTAGTACTAGGACTCCTAAATCCATTTGGCTAAAGGACATGCTAGTTGCAGTATGAATCTTATATCCATTCGACAATCCTACATACATGAGAAATCCTACAAGCACTTAGTAATTGAAAACTCCTACTTGTACAAGGACTCTTACAAGCATTTGGCCAAAAAAAGGTTTTAAAAGAGAAAGACTCTGTGATCAATCTTAATAAAGTTTTATGCAAGTGAAATGCTATACAAGAGTAAATGCTAAGAGTTTATATTGAAGCACTCTTGGCAGTTTTACTAAAGAGTTTGTAATGAATACAATTACATGGTCTTGGATGACCATGTTTACTTTAAACTATCCATCAAGATTGCAAGATGAAGATGGCATGACACATGGATGATCAAGATTCAATCAAAACACTTCCATTCAACCAAAACACTCTAAAAAAGAAAAGTTCATGTTCAGCTATACCTTTCCAAGATCAAGATAGAGTTCAAACTCTTAGAGTTTTAATTGTAAAAGGATTTGTAACATTTATCCCCATCTTTGCCAAACCCAGCTCTAAAAATACAGAGGCTTTCTTTATTTCTAACACATCCTATCTCACCTTCCATTCCACATAATTTATCTCCACATTTCTCTTCTTTCTAATTTTTTAGTTTCGATTTTCTTTAGTTTGGCTAAGGTGATAGATTAGCCATAGCAATGTGTTTTCTTAATTATTTCTTTTAATACAATGCATTTTTTGTATTCAAGATCTTTTTCATTTAAAGCTTTCTTGCATTCTTTTTGGTTTACAGTTATTGTTCACAATCTTTCTTTTAATTTCAACAATCTTTTCTTCAAAGCAATTCGATTTACATTGAAGATTTGTTCAATTCTTTCTTTTATGCTTTCTACAACTTTGAAGCAACATTCATTCAATAATTTCAAAGCTTTTGTTTACTTTAGATCTAGTTATATTTGGCCACATCTAAGAACTTCCAAGTGATAGTTGGATAGTTAGATCTTTGCCTATACAATTTCTCTTTAGAATTTCACTTTTATTGTTTTCATTGCAATCAACTAATCTTTCCATCCATTTAGATCTAAGGCTAGTAGATAGTCAACATTGGTAGTTGATTTGCACCCAAAATTACAATATACAATTATCGCAGGGCGGTATTCTACTTGTTCACTACTATCTAGTGATCTGTGCATTTGTAGGTGATATAAATAGCAGCTATCTAGTGATCTGTGCATTTGTAGGTGATATAAATAGCAGCAATCAAGTTTTTGGCATTATTGTCAGGGATTATATCGATGTTCAAGAATCAATATCAATAAGGATTCTACTACTTTGTAATCTAAACACTTTTACTTTTGTTTATCTGATTTGTTCTTTGTTTGCATACACAGATCTTGTAATGTTGATTTAGCTCCACTTGATAAGGAAATCAAAGCACCTCTAGGCATTTAAAAAGAGAGCAAACAACACCTTCAACTTCAAATCCAATGGCGAATGCAACAAATAAAGGACATAGAACATTAAGGGACTATGTTATTCCTAACCTTAATGGATTTCAACCATCCATAAGAAGGCTAATGATTTAAGCTAATAACTTTGAAATAAAACCTTCAATCATTCAGATGGTCTAAATTTCTTTTCAATTTGGAGGGTTACCAAGTTTGAAATAAAGCCTTCAATCATTTAGATGGTCTAAACTTATTTTCAATTTGGAGGGTTACCAAGTGATGATCCAAACCGTCATCTCTCTAATTTTTTAGAATTATGTGATACTTTCAAATATAATGATGTTTCTAATGATGCAATTAGACTAAGACTTTTTCCTTTCTCTCTTAGGGATAAGTCAAAAAATTGGTTGTCTTCACTTTCATTTGGTTTTATCACCACATAGAATGATTTAGTGAAAAATTTCCTCACCAAATTTTTTCCACCTACCAAAATAGCCAAAATGAGAAACAAAATTACAACATTCATGCAATTAAATGGTGAAACTTTGTATGATGCATGGGAGAGATATAAGGGGTTGTTACATAAATATCTACACCATGATCTCCTATAATGGCTACAAATTCAGATACTTTACAATGGATTGACACCACCCATAAAAACCATAATAAATTCAGCTGGAAGAGGAGCAATAATGGGTAAGTCAATAGTAAAGGCATATGAGTTGATAGAAGAGATGGTTGCAAACAACTACCAATAGGGTGGTGAAAAAAAAGTACACAAGAAAATTACTAATGCTTATGAGCTTGACACACTCACTTTGATTATGTCTCAATAAGTAAGCTTAACCAAAAAGATTGATGCCTTAGGAACCCAATCATAATTGGCCCTATACAAGCCATCCAAAGCCCATTTGTAACTTGTGACATATGTGAAGGACTACATTTTACTAATAAATGCCAATTTAGGATAGAATCAATCCAATGCCCAACAAACCAATCCTACATATAATCCATATACTAATACTTATAACCCAGACTGGAGAAATCACCCAAACTTTTCTTGGAACCAAAACCAACCTAATGATTGCAAAATTTCTACAAGTACACAAATTATTTAAGTAATAATAGTAACTAAAGGTTGAGATATTGTCTCTAGGGATTAGCTAAAAAAGCTTAGTCTAACTATTTATCATGCCCACACCCAATCTAAAGTTGATTCAATTGAAAAAGATATACAATAGTAAGCTAGCATGAACAAGTAAAGCAAACCAATAGTAAATAATGCATATAACCAAAAATACATTAATGCAAAACAAAGAGAGCATACTTGGAAATTTTATTAAAATAGTAGCTAACATGCTTTTACTTGAACCTAACATGTATCGAACGTAAATCTCATCTTAAAACCAAAAATAACAAGTTCAATTAACAACTAAATAGTAGCTAATAAACAATAACCAAAAATAACAACCCTAACTACCTTCGAACTTCCAACAATAGAAAAATCTAGAACTTACCAAAACTTGATCTAAACGACTTCTAAATTGTAAAAACAATAAGTGAAAAAATATCAAAATACAATTTAAGTGCAATTGAAGAAACAAAATTGCAAAAATCAACAAGATCAAGTAAAATCAAATTTGATTTTCAAATCTAGAAAAACCAAAACTTGAGAAAAAAAACATTAGATCTAGACTTCTATAGGTAAAATGAATTGGACTTGAGCTAAAGTAAACTATATCTACAATATTACTATCTAAATCAATAAAGAATTTGCAAGAAAGAATAAAAAATCAAGCTCAATGAGCTAGATCAAAACTACATGTAATGAAGAGCAAAAACAGAACATGTATTGAAAAACCATCCAAACAGAATTGAAATTCATGAAATTAAAGACAAGCAAATGAATCTAAGCAAGAAAACACATGAATTAAGAAGTATAAAGTAGGAAAAGAGTGGGCCGATCACCTAGCTAGGAGAGGAGAGTCTTCAAGTGCTATCACTCACATAAGCTTCAACTCTACTACTAGATCTAACTGAAACTTTCTAAAATTTTGAAGAAATTTTTAGAATGAAATTGAGTGTAACCTTTTCCAAACTAAAGAAACATGAATCAAGAATGCATAAAAAAAAATTGGATTGAAACTTGTAAGAAGTGAATCAAATCCAATAGAAAAACTACAACTACCTTAAGCAAAATTAGCTAAACAGAATTGAGATTCAATGAAAGTAGCATGAAATTGAACAAGAAATCTTTAAAACCTTGAACTTTTATTGAAAGAATCTTAAAGTGCCTGTAAAATGAAGGCAATAAAACTAAATTTTGTTTAAAATTTAAAACAATTTTCTCCCAAATAGCCCTCTAAGAGAATAAGGAAACTATTTGGAGAGAAAAAAAAGTAAAATGTAAGACAGTAAAAATTGAAAAATCTAGAAATGTTTACCTAAATGTTTGGCCAACCCTCCTATTTATATACCAAGGGTGAGGTGGTTCAACTAATAAAATTGCTAGAAAATTCCAGCTAAGTTGCCACATAGTTTAGAGTTTCCAAGTCATCCATTTAGCTCTCTTAGCTTCCTTATTTGCTTCTCTTCATTTCACTTCACTTGAAGCTTCCTTTCTTTGATCTTTTAAGCTCCAAAAAGTCATAATTATATCCAATTAGAAGCCTCCAAATTGTAAACTAAGCAGCTGCCCATTTACTTTCCTTTGAATCCAAGAGTTGGAGCCAATTATCCTTGATCATCACCAATGCATCAAATGGTTAGGATTGGTTCTTTTCGTCCAATTTTACATGCCAAATATAAGTAACTTCCTTCTTCAAATTCCAACCAAATGAAAAGAATTTAGTTACCAATTTTTCCATGAAAAATTCTGAAAAGTTCTAGCTCCAATGTGACTTCAAAACTACACCAATGAAATAGTCACCAAACTAGCACATGTAAAAAATAGTAAAAAGATGACAACATACTAATGAGCTAAAAATGATATTTTCTCAATAAAAACATGAAAATTAAAGCTTGAAATAAAATTCAATTAAGCTCAACTAAGCTAAGGAAATCATAAAGGAAAAGTTAGGAAAATCTCCCATGTAAGGCATTTGAACACATGCACATTAGTTTTAGCCTAATAAAGCTTTTTGCATAAAATGCATCCAAAATGAGTCCAAATGCTTTGATTTTCCTCATTTTCCATATTTTTACCTACACATTGAATATTTATGTATTAGGAGTATTTTTTTCAAATTTCTCAAGGATCAAGCAAATATTTACTAAAAAATACCCTTAAAAGGTATAATAAATAACTAAAATTTTACTATAATTAAACCCCTAAACTTAAACTTTTGCATGTCCTCAAGCAAAATAAGATTGAGCTAGAATCATTATTAACTTTCAATGTTCCATCCAACATGAATGCCTCATGGATTGACTATTGGATATAACTAAAGAAAAATCATGAACTTAAGCTAATCTACAAGAATCAACCTAAGTTAAGTTCCTTCCAAATTATGGTTCTAAGTGCAAGTAATACATTTTTAAATCCTTGCATGGAATCTAATGATGTTATGTAGAAAATGGAAAATTCAAAAACAAAGTTCAATAAAGTGTGATCAAGTTTCATATGTTTGTCTATCACATCTCTCTCCACTAATATACATAAACAAATGATTAAAGAGCATTTAGGACTTTATAAGCTTGTAATGTAAGACTAGGGTTGAGGTATGATAAAAACCATTTAGGCTTAAGTACCCTAACAATGTGTTACTTTGTCAAGATCATTCAATGTTGAGCTTTCAAGAAAAAACAAGTTTAAATCTACATAGATACCTAATTTAACCCATGCATAATCTAGTTAGTTATGAGGTTTTTAAATTTAATCCGATTCAAATAT
Organism: Durio zibethinus; assembly: GCF_047325235.1. NCBI lineage: Eukaryota > Viridiplantae > Streptophyta > Magnoliopsida > Malvales > Malvaceae > Durio > Durio zibethinus. The sequence continues at coordinate 18,398,391 of NC_143165.1, forward strand.
AATATTTCTTTAATTTTGACAAGTTTTTTAAATCGAATTTGGGAACAATTTGACCTAATTGTCCCATTGTCAAACTTGATCAAATCTTGTCAAAAAAGTCAAACTTTATCAAAATTGGTCAAAATCAGTCAAACCAGATTGAACTCAAGTAATTTTTCAAATTCACAAATAAATGGGATTAACAAAGCTAAGAAATGAAATTGGTGATTTTTAATGCACTAAAAACCTTGATTGCACTTCAAAAAGGATAAATTTATTGAAACACCCTTTAAAGATATTTTTGTAATTTGACTTTTTCGAAGTTAGATTTTTGTGAAAACTTTTAGATCATGATTAATCATGATTAAACATTATTTCACTTATACATTGAATATTTATGTAACTAGGAGTATTTTTTTCAAATTTCTCAAGGATCAAGCAAATATTTACTAGAAAATTCTCTACAAAGGTATGATAAATCACTAAAATTTTAATGCAATCAAACCCCTAAACTTAAACTTTTGCTTGTCCTCAAGCAAAACAAGATTTAGCTAGAATCGTCATTAACTTTCAATACTTTATTCAACATGAATACCTCATGGATTGACTAATGGATATAGCTAAAGCATAATCATGAACTTGAGCTAATCTATAAGAATCAACCTAAGTTAAGTTCCTTCCTAATTATGGCTCCAAGTGCAAGCAATACATTTTTCATACCCTTGCATGAAATCTAATGATGTTATGTAAAACATGAAAATTTAAAAAATAAAGATTAATAAAGTGTGATCAAGTTACATATGTTTACTTATCACATCTCTCGCCACTAATATAGATAAACACATGACTAAAGACCATTTAGGACTTTAAAAGCTTGTAATGTAAGGCTAGAGTCAAGGTATGATAAAATTCATATTAGGCTTAAATACCTTAACAATACATTACTTTGTCTAGGATCATTCAATATTGAGCTTTCAAAAGAAAAAAGTTTAAAGCTATATAGATACTTAATTTTGTCCGGGTATAATCTATTTAGTTATGAGACTTTTAAATTTTTACCAGGTTCAAATCTAATATTTCTTTAATTTTGACAAGTTTTCTACATTGAATTTGGAAACAATTTGACCCAATTGCCCTATCGTCAAATTTGGTCAAACTTTGTTAAACAAAGTCAAACTTGGTCAAAATTTATCAAAATCAATCAAACTAAATCGAACTGGGGTCATTTTTGAAAATTCATAAATAAATGGGATTAAAAAGGCTAAGAAATGAAATTGGTGATTTTTTATGCACTAAAAACCTTGATTACATTTCAGGAAAGATAAAATTACAAAAACATCCTTTAGGTTCATTTTTTTAATTTGACCTTCTTGAATTAAAATTTTGTGAAAACTTTAGATCATGATTAAATGTAATTTTATGATTTTTGATGCAATAACAACCCTGATTGCATTATAAGAGGAATGAAATTACCAAGTATCCCTAAGGGCATTTTTATAATTTAACATTCTCAAGGTTAATTTTTGGCAAAAACTTTAGATCATGATTTGATATTGTTTAATAATTTTTGGTAAATTAAAAACCTTGATTGCACCTCGAAAGGTTTGAAATTACTAAAACGCCCTTTAGAAAATTTTTGTAATTTGACCTTTTTCGATGTCAATTTTTTGCGAAACACTTTAAATCATGTTTTGAAATTATTTTATGATTTTTTGTGTATTAAAAACCTTGATTGCACCTCGAAAGGTTTGAAATTACTAAAATACACTTTAGAGGTATTTTATAATTTGACTTTTTTGGGGTTGTTTTTCATAAAAACTTTCATATCATAATTTTATATTATTTTAATATTTTTAATTCATTAAAATCATAAAAAAAAAGATGGGATCATGATTTTCTTAGAAAATTATATAAATGGTCAAAACTTTCAAAAAGGCAAATCAGTCATTTTACACTATTCTAGTTGCATCTAAAGCCTCATTTTATGCTAGATTCATCATGAACAATTGATCTTTAAAAGGCTTTGATCCAAGGATGGAAGCTGGTTGCTTGAAAAATAAATAAGGAAAGAATAATAACCTTTAGATGGATTTTTATCAAAAGGATATCATGCATTTGCATGGGATATATATTCATTGTTTAAGACTGAGAATGGAAGGAAGAGGGCAGGTAAGGCAGTGGCATGAAGGAGAAAAAAGGAAAAAAATAGAAAAATTTTTAAAGCTTCATTGAAGTTATATTTTCTACTATATCTCTCATTGCATTTCACATTTATTTTACATAATTTTCATATTATTTATCTTTAATTTTTTTTAAAAGAAAATAACTTTCCCCATAATTGTTTGCCTCCAAAACTCCAAGGTTGATCCAAGAAGTCAACAATTAATCAATAGTTTGGTTTGAAACAAAAATGATTCAAGAAAGCAAAATCTACTAATATTGTAGCCTTGTAAGGTTCAGCCAGGCTCCATCTCACCATGGCTAAACCTCTTTTTGGCTTTTATTGTGTAATTTCCTTTCTTTAAATAATGTGTTTGGATGTTTTGACTGATATACTATACATAATTTGCATGACGTGTTTAGCTTATGTTTATGTTTTTATGACTTTCTCTTTAAGTAGTTTATTACATATTTGATAAAAAATTTTTTATAATAAAAATGCCTTCATATGATAGTTATATAGATGTTTGATGCATGTGCTAGCTAGATAAAAATGTTGCATGTCTGTAGAGAGCCAAATTGAGCATTCGGCCAAGCTTTCCCATGCTTGGTCGAATCTCTCACTTGTTCTTAATGGCTAAATGTTGCTCATGCTTTGCTTGTCTGCTTGTGCTTTTTATTTATTCTTTATGTTTTCTATGAGTTTGATAAAATCTTCAATGAATAAAAATAATGAAGTAGTGAACTTTAGGTGATTTTGTGTTGTTGCATGTGTTTGTTCAAAACAAAAAATGGTAGGAACATATCTTAAATTTTTTACCAACAAATTCTCCCATAAAATGGCTGGCTGAACTTTATTTGGTTTCTAAAACCTTGGTGTTTGATCCATTTTGACCATATTGTTGCATACATGTTTAATTTGTAATATATCTATAAATATGCCTAAGTTTGTAATATGTTTGTTTTTATACGTATTTCATGCATTAAAGTTTGTATTCTTATCAATAGCATTTTTGTTATTTTTGTCACGTGCATTTCCCTTCTAAATCTTAAACCTTATACCAAAACCTAAAACCCAAAACTCTAACTCTCAACCAAACGCTAAACCCTAAACTTAAACCGTAAACTAAACCCTCAACCAAAATCCTAAACCATAAGCCCTAACCAAAACCCTAAACCAATCCCCAAACCCTAAAACTAACTTGATTCCATTCATGTATTTGCATTTCATTTTATTTTGTTGTCACATGCATTCTTTAATTGTCATGCATTCATACTTTATCATTCATGTTTAATTATCATGCATATATCATATATTATTATTATGTTCATACATATTGCATAGATTTTATAAATAAGGTTTTTCAAAGGAAAGTATTTTCAAATAAAATAATATCTCAAGTAAGAATGACCCTTGACATCTGGCCTAAATATAAGGGGACTTTCAACAATTATTATTTACGTGAGGTATTATTTCAGTTTTGTGGGACAATTTAAAATCTCTTGGCTTAAAGATATTTTTGAATCTTTACCTAAATATAGGAGAATGGAAGAACTGTGTTGATACTTAGGTCATCTTCATCTTGATCCACAAATAAATTATTTTTGTCTTCACAAAAATAATAAAAATGAGTTGCTTTCAAAAGGATAAAAAAAAAAGATTGATTTTTGGAATAAATCATTAAAAGTAAGGAATTAATTATAAGCATTAAAATAAGACCATTTTCACCAAAATCTAATGATAACATGCAATTAATTTGTACCATTTTTAACAAGCAATTAGGAGTGCTAATTCTTCCTCACATGTAATCAACTCTCAAACTCAATTTTGATTTTCATAGATCACAAAATGTTCTTTTCGTTTTAAATGTTTTATTAAAATGATGAAATGTTTCAATGATCAATCATACTTTAAAAAAGAATGGTAGTGACTCTTGTTTTGGTTTTTATTGAAAATACATTTGTTAGCCTTTTTTTTTTATTCCTTAAGTTCGACGGTCGGGTTCTTAGACTTGTACGTTACGACAAGGTTATTTAAAGAATTACCCCTAAACTTAGTTTTTCTCATTCTTTTTTTCTTTTTTCTTTTTTTGCTATGTTAACACTTTACTATTTTTTTTTATTTTTCATAACTTTTTCTTTTCTTTTTTTCTTCTTTTACAAGCTAATTTGTTTCTTTTCTTTTTTGATTTTTTTTCATTATTTTTCCAAACTCCACACTTCCTCTCTAATAATGCATAGTTAAAAAATGGTACATGAATGTCCTAATGCACATAAGGTAAAAGACTATAAGATAAGGATATATCAAATCAAAGCTTAGGTTTATAATGTGGTTTCATAACAAAAAAAGGTATCATTAGGCTTGAAAAGGGTGATTATGGAAGAATTAAATCAAAGTTTTCTTGAAAGGCTTAATCAATTCAAAAATGACCAATATCATTTCCTTAATCATGTGTCCTCAAAGATTTTACCTCAGGAAATGATCAAAATAAATTTTAAAATATGAAACACAACTTCAAAGACTAATGAAAAAAAATTTCATGCTTACATAATTATGCACTAGATAAAAAATGTAATTCAATGATCAAAGTATTAACTCACAAATAAAAGCTCATACTCAAAAATTCACTAAACTTAAGCATCATCACATATTTCACACGATATTCAATCTTTTCCTAAGGTTATATTCATTCTCAATCTCTACCTATCATTGGCATCATGAAGAACTAATCAAAGAAACCATACTAATGATTCAAACTACAACAAGTCAAGCTCAATTTCAAGGCAAAACTCAAGGAATATTTGAAAAATTTTGTAAAAATTGAGCAATTTTCCCATACCCCCCAAAACTTAAAGAACATATTGTCTTCAATGTGTAAGCAAAAAGAAATAAAAGCTTAAGAGAGGAACAAGCGAACTCCCTTATCATCTTGGAAGCATGGTAACCGAATGCACATTGTAACCTTGGTCGAAACTTATGCTTTCTATTTCAAGCTTTTATTGAAGCTATAAAACAAAGAAAACAATTACATAAAGAAATAACATCAATACGTACAAAGAAAACATAAGCAACATAACAAGATAAGCAAATGAAAACCAAACATCAAAATATACAAATCAAAACATAAATCAACAACATGAAAAGTAAAACTTAGGTTTCCTTCTAATAAGCTCTTTCTTTTAAATCAAAAGCATAGACTATGAGCTTAAAGATCAATTAATCAAATGTATCTCACCAACTACACCCCCAATCTCTCCTCTAAAATAATGCTTCACCTCTTTCTCCAACAACCTACATAAAGGTTTAGAAATCTTGTAAAAATCTTTAATGAATCTGCTATAAAACCGAGCATGTCCAAGAAAACTTTTAGCACTCTTAACTATAGTTGAGGTAAAAGTTTCTCTATAATCTCAATCTTAGCTTTATCCACTTTTATCCTTGTAGAAAAAAATCTTATGACCTAGCACTATTCTTTATTTCACCATGAAATGGTAGTTTTCCCAATTAAGTACTAGATTAGTTTCTTCGTACCTTTTCAAAACAAGTCAAAAAAATATAGCCATTATACATATCTAAAATGTAGCTAGAACGTTAAATAGTCCATATGGCATTCTTCTAAAAGCAAAAGTTCCAAAAGGACAAGTAAAAGTAGTATTAACCTGATTCTCAGGAGCTATAGCGAGCTAATTATATCCGAAATTTCCATCTAGAAAACAATAAAACTCATGGTTGGACACTTTATCTAACATTTGATCTATGAAAGGCAAAGAAAACTAGTCATTCCTTATAGCCTTGTTTAGCTTTCGGTAGTCTATGCACACTTTCTAACTAGTGACAATCTTAGTGGGAATCATCTCGTTATTTTCATTTAACACTACCATCATCCCACTCTTTTTCGACATGCATTGGATTGGACTAACCCATGAGTTATTCGAGATCAGATATATGATGCCATTGTCCAACCATTTGATGATTTTCTTCTTCACTACTTCTTTTATGGCTAGATTCAAAAGATGCTGCATCTTAATGGTAAGTCTGTATCTATCCTTTATCAAAATCTTGTGCATTCCAAAAAAAGGACTAATACCTTTAGTGTTGGCATTGGACCAACCTAAAGCTAATTTATGATCTCTCAGAATAGATAAAAAATGGGCCTCTTGATCATTAGTCATAAATGCTAAAATGATCACAGGCAATGTATCATCCTCCCCTAGGTAGGCATATTTAAGATGTAAGGGTAATGGTTTAAGCTTTAAAATAGGTGGCTCTAGAATGGAAAGTTTCATCACTTTAGGGGTAAACTCAGAAACATCTAAAGGCTCTATACTGGTAGGTGCAAATCAACATGTAGAAACCATAACTATGTCATCATCATCATCACCTAAATCAATATCTACTACATCATCAACCAAAAGGGATTCCTTGAGGTGCGAGATACAGTGCTTTATCTGAAAAATGTCATCACTAGACCACTGTACACTTCTACTCTAAAACACTCATTAGAATCATCGAGGTACTTCAAAGCCTTAAAAACATTGAATCTAACTTCCTAATCCTAAACTCTCATGGTTAAGTCCCTTTTTTGCACATCTATCAGAGCTTTACCAGTAGCTACACATAAGCAATCACTATTACATTACTTGAGCTTTCATGTTTATCTCATATTGAGATTAAATTTATTAGTCAATTTTATTAAATTATAAAATCATCAATTAATAGCAACCCATTTATTGGAAAATTCTGACGACAATATCACCTAAGAAGTTTTCACCCCACTTGAATCTTTCATTTTCTATTACATTTGTGATTTACTTTAAGTTGTAGTTGCTTATGTCAAAATCCTGCACTTATAGTTTATTTTTGTTTAGTGTTCAAACACTTTATTTGTCTTGTTATTTAAGTTTATTTTCTTCATTAAAATTTTCATGCTATTTTTGAGTTTAAGTTGTTACTGTAATGTTCTTTTATTTTCCAAGTTAAAATGTTTTTAGTTTCGTCACATTTCATTCTCTTTGTTGCCTTTATACAAGTAGATTAGGAGTTTTAGTTGTTACTGTTAGTCTTAGGTCCATAATATTTTCCTTTTTAAATTTTTAGCTTGGTATATTTAAGTTCTGCTTTCTTAAGTTAACTAGTTTAATTTGTTTAATTAAATATATATAATTTTCCTGCATTTAATTAGATTAGATTATAGTAAAATTTAATTGTATTAATTGTTGTTTTTAGGGTTTCTTCTTTGTTATTTACCTTACCTTTAAATGTTAGGTTAGTAATTTCATTCTTTGATTCTTTAGTCAATTAATCAATTAGGTTGGGTAAATTTAATTTGTTTGCATTTAATTAGTTTCATTAGATCTGAGTATATCCAATTTTAATATTTAGCATAGGCCACACTGCAATCCCTGTGAGTCGATAATTTTTCTTACCCTATATTACTAGTACAACTCATGCACTTGCTGAATTACTATAAAAAGGTTAAAATATCAAAATCTAACCTTAATCCTTCAATTAAGATTTTTTTTTTCAAAATTTCTGACCTCTTCTTTTCTATTCTAGGTTTCTATCCTTTTTCTCCAAATTATCTTGTCTGGGTATTACAAATAACCAGTTTTATAATTTTGGGACTTTTTCAACTGTGTATTACAAAAAAATTGACCATCATTATTTGTAAATAAATACCAGTACTAGAATATTCCTCGAGGAAACATGCAACAGTCTTAGCGTTGGCTCAACATAGATGGCAGTTAAAAACGATGATGTTAGGTGAACCGTGTATTCAAACCTACTCCCACCAACAATAGTCCAATCGCTCCTTTCTTTGGCTTCACCTCCAATAGTCTGATTTCCAACTTTACCGCATGGCTTCCCTTCCTAATTTTCATATGGACACATTTAACCCTTTACAATTTTTTCTTTTTTATTTGAAAATACTGCTTTGAGGAAAAGGAAAAGGAAAAAAAAAAAAAGCATCATTCTCTTGTTGGCAGTGAATTTCTATGGCCATGTGATACTATAGAACAATAAATGTTCAATTAATGAGGTAAAATTCTAAGATATTCAGATCAAAATGAATAATATCTCGTAAGTTATATATAAATTTTCATAAATTTACGTAAGATTTTAATTTCAGTTACTCAAATTTAGATTAAAGAATGTAAAGGTAAAACTCTGTTTTACAAGAGTGGTAATAACAGCTAAAACAACAAAAGTTCTTCTCCTTACAATATCATAAAATCATTTTACAAATATCTAATAACCAAAGAAATGGGACGAGAATGAAGTTTGATAACATCAAACTCACTGTCATGAGCTCCTTTGACCAAAAAATTTCCACAAAAATCTACAAACACAAAAAAGAGAGCAAAAGATAAAACTTATAGAACAAGAGAAAGTAATGCAATTTAAGATTATTTGAACACAAAAGAATATTCAGTTAAAATGAATGGCTTAAATCTCCTTCTTTGGCTAAAAAATTAAAAGGAAATTCTCTTTCCCTAGCAAGTGATGAAAATGAGCCAACAAAGAAACATAGAATGATAGAATTTTGTTTCACTATTATTTGTCTCATGAAATATAGGTTTCTTTCCATGAGATAAGAAAAACTATAATCTTGTTATTATTCGGCAGAGTTTTACTAAAACTATTTTACTATAATAATGAAGTATTTGTGTTAATTTAAAATAGCTAAATTATTTTTTTAATTAATTTTAAAAGAGGTAAATATTAATGGTTATTAGACAAAAAAAAAAAGAATTAATTTTCATTACCAAGTGCCAACAATTATAGATTTTACTTATTCAAATTCAGTTTTAATCGGATTAATCTGTTAAATCGATTTAATTTGATTAATTGATTGTTTATTAAATTAATTTCAATTGATTATCGAAAATAATTTTTAAAAGTTTTAGTTTTCAATTAATTCAATTTTCAAACCTAATTAATTGAAATTTAAAACCAAATATAACAAAACTTAGAAATAAAACTACAAAATACATTAAATATGGATCATTTAATTTTACAAGTTGTTAAAATTTTTAACTTAATATTATGTATTTGAATAATTTGTTAGATAATTTTATTTAATTTATTTCAAATGTGAAAAATTAAAAGTTTAAAATATAAATTAATTTAAATGTATTTTGTAATTTAATTAATTGAAAACATTAACTAAATTGATCAAATTAAATTCAATAGATTAATTTTTTAAATTTATAAATTCTATTTAACTAATGAAAATAAAATAGCATAATTCAATTAATTTGATTTTAGATAATTTAATTTAAAATTAATTGAATCAATAAACATTCCTAATTTTTCCTATCAAATCTTACTCTATATCTTTACATTAAAACTCAACCCATCCTGTATTATAGCTAAACCATTCGTTCATTAGAGTCACATGTGTCCAACGGATATGTCAGCTATCCTTTAGCTAAAATCAATAATCCATCAGGAACATGTCAGCTATCCTTTGGCTAAAATCAATAATCCATCGGAACGATATTAAAAGTTGAGATTTTTTCGTTATTGGGATGAATTAATAAAAAAAAAAATTCTATTGTTTAGTTGTTTTTGTAAATTTTTTTTTGTTCAAATAATATTGACATAATTATTTAAAATTTTGAAAATTATCTATTATTTGAAAGTATTTGTTATTAAAATTATTAACATTAAAAATATTTATATTTTTAAAATAATGTTAAATATTAAAATATTATATTAATGTTAAACACTTAAAACAAAATTATTTATTACTATTTTTATTATTTTAAAATATTTAAAAAAGTATTATTATTATTTTTAAAATATTATTTCTATTAATATAATAATATTAAAAATATTAATATTTGTTGTTAAAATATTGAAAAATTTTATACTATTAAAATAGTAATATAAATATATATTTCAATAAAATATAACAATAATATATTTTAAATTTCAAAATATTAAGAAATGGTTAAAATATTCATATTATTAAACCAATATTATTATATTAAATAATATTACTTATTAAAATAATAAAAAAGTATTTACTATATTAACATATTATTTATGATTATAATTATCATATAATACTATTTATTATTGAATATTTAAAATATTTATATTTAATAATATACAAATATACATAAAACAATTATTTAAAATTAAAATATTGGAAGACTTTTAATATTAATATTTGATTCCATAGAGTTATTTTTAATATGTAAATGGGTAAATTTTGTTTGGTTCTTGGTGAAATAAGGTTATTTTTAGCCTTCATATGCTTAATTTGACTTTATGTAAGAAATCTTGAAAAAAAAAAAAAAAAATTTGGGTTATCTTGACAAATCCTGATCAATCTTGATAGGTTCTTATACATATTAATCTTGGTTGAGTCTTGGTAAGTTCTTAATAAATTTTAAAGTTCTAAGTGAATTTTGGAATGAAAGTGCAAGAATATATTCAAGATAGTGATGCCGCACCTTAAGTTCAAAGATATGTTTGAATCTTGAAGTTAAATGAATGAAATTCATGCAAGAATCCAGATTAGAAATGTTTGGCTATGAAAGAAATAGATATGAAATTTTTACGTTGAGCGTAAGTTCATGGTGTTCTATATAAGTGTATATGCATAAAATCATTATGGATGACATGACAGCAAGTCTAATCTCATTAGCTAAGAAAATTTACTTGGATGTTTATATGGCACGATAACATGAATGAAATTTAAAATTTTTCCATTTGAAAAAGACCAAACGGCCCAAGTCTTTAAAGCAATCAACAAGTAAATGCATTAATTTAAAGCAAGCAAATTTAAATCAGAATCTAAATTCGCTAATTAACAAGGAACAAAAGAGAAAAGAGATCGGATCGCCTCTTAGATGGCTGAAAAAGAGCAAAATAGCCAAACAGCCTGTGTAAATCTTGCATTGCCAGCAGCATTAGCAGCAACTACAAATCTTTATTCTAGAAAATGTAGAATGAATTGTGCAATGAAATTTTCTAGAATTGTAAATCAATAAGTAAAGAAACTACAGTAAAAACTTTAGAAAAAAAAAGCACAAGAAAATCATGATGAAAAGTTCAAAAACCCGAAGGTGTGCGGTGTAGGAAATTAGCCAAAAAGCATTAAGGAAGCTTATGTGGCAAGATGACATGGAATGGGATTTAAAATCTGTCCATTTGGAGAAGACCAAATTGCCTAAGTCTTTCCTAGTCAAAAAGGGTATTCCTACTTTCATTTGGATTTCTCTTATTCCTATTTAAGGTAAGATTGGGAGAATGTGTTAGTCTTTCTTAAGACGAAAAAGATGCATAAAAAATGTGTAAATCAGAAATTCTCCAAGAAGTTTGTTCAAACTAGAAGTCTTCAAGAAACCTCCAAAAACCATACCAAATAAAAGTTGTTCAACTTCTGGTTTTCTTAAAAACCTAGCCGCGTCTACTCTTTCAGTTTCTAGAGATTTAATTCATCAATAAGCAAGAAAGAAAGGTCCAAGTTAAGATATCTTGCACAAGAAATTCAAGAAGAGTTATGTAGTTGAAATTTTTGGAGTTTTAAGCTGGTTAATCTAACCACCTTTTTCTTATCTTTAATTAAGAAGTTTGAACATTCAAGAAGACACAAGTCAGTAACTGTTCACGTTATTCAAAGCAAAGATTCTAATGCTAGTTAAATTTTAAAGATAGCAGAACAAGAAAATATAGTAGAAAGGAAAAAGAAGAATAAAAGATGAACAGTAAAGAGAAAAAGGATGTTCATTCCAATCTATAGAATAATTGTCATCCCTTCCTCATTTTGTTTTTAGCTAACAGCCAGGCAGCTACCACGCTCCTGGAATCTTCGGTCACACGTTACATTCTTTTCCCTCATTTTAACGGTATAGCTAGCTATGCATACTAGATGGGCTAAACTCAACTCAAGCCTTAGAAAACATTAAAAAAAAAAAAAAAAAGTCCAATAGTAATAAAAAGTAACCTAAATCCAGTTCAATTGTCTTTTTGATTTGCAACAATACTCTTTCCATGGAAAGGATCCTTGTCCTCAAGGATCAAATGCATGATTCTTCTTCTGTAATTCGAACAGCATCTCCCAACTAGCATCTTGTGGAAAAGAATTTGTCTATTGTACCAATGCATCCGTAACAGCCTTGTTTCCCCTCCTGAACATTCTCTTGTCAAGTATTTTAGCTGGCTCCTTAATCATGGTTCCATCATCTCCCACAACTGGCAAATTGGATTGTACAGCTTAGTCACCTATATGTTTCTTCAACTGGGAAATATGGAATGTAGGGTGTATTTTGGATCCTTCTAGTAGCTATAATTTATAAGCTATCTGCCCCATCTTGTCAATCACCATGTAGGATCCAAAAAACTTGGCAGCTAACTTATCACAGCTTCTATGCATCACTGATTGTTGCCTATAAGGTTTTAGCTTAGCATAGACCAAATCTCCCACCTTCAGCTCCTTATCACTCCATTTTCTGTCAGCCATCGTTTTCATTCTGGTTTAAGCTCTAGTCAAGTAAAAGTTCATCATCTGGATAGCTACTTCTCTGGCTTGCAAGTTCTATCCATTATGTCAAATAATGAATCTCTAGCCAAATAAAGCAAGTGCATTGGAGATGGCTGGCCATATACCATTTCCTATGGGGTTGTGTTAATGGCAGAGTGATGATTGGTGTTGTACCACCATTTTGCCAAAAATAACCACTTAGTCCACTCCTTAGGAACTTCACTCATCATGCATCGCAAGTAGGTCTCTAAACGCCTGTTCACCACCTTTGTTTATCTATCAGACGAGGGATGATATGTTGTAGACAATTTAAGGGAACTTCCATGTCTCTTGAAAAGCTCCTACCAAAACTTGCTTATGAAGATCTTGTCTCTATCTGAAACAATAGAGTTTGGCATACCATGCAGTTTGAAAATATGAACCATGAATATTTATGATACAGACCAAGTTGTGAAAGGATGAGAAATGACTATCAAATGAGCATATTTGTTCAATCGATCTACCACCACTAGGATAACATTCTTGCCATACAATCTAGGTAAACCTTCTATGAAATCCATAGAAATGTCGTACCAAATTTTGTTGGGTATAGGCAGTGGTTGTAAAAGGCCAACTGGAGTTGAGTTGTCTGGTTTGCATTGTTGGCAAACAGTGCATTCTCTAATCATTCTTCGCACTTCCTTCTTAAGCCCTTTCCAGTACAAAACACTTGCAATCCTGTGCATAGTAACATTAACACCTGAATGCCCTCCAGTGGGTGTATCGTGAAAGTAATGGAGTAGCTCCTATCGTAATGCTAGATTCATTCCCACTACCAACTTTCTTTTTCTCCTTTGTAGCTGTCCATGCCATGTATACTTAGAACTGTGAGCTGTGTTAGACTGCTACTCCTCAACCAACTTCTGTAACCTTGGATCTTGACTCTATAAGTCTTGAATCCTACTCAATAAGTCAGTACTTATGGTAGTCAAGGCCATGCACTGAGCTGTAGTAATCTCAGACTTCCTGAAGAGAGCGTCTGCTATAGTGTTAGATTTTCCCTTCCTATAAATAACTTCACACCCGTACCCAATCATTTTTGTATTCCATAATTATTGTGTAGGAGTGATGGCTAGCTGGGTTAACAGAAACTTCAAGCTTTGATGATTGTCTTTATGACGAAGTGTCTACCAACAAGTTATGCATTCCACTTTTTGACTGTCATAAGGACAAACCATCATCTCTTTTTCATATATAGAAAAAGCTTGGTGTCTAGTTGAAAGTGCCTTACTGTAGTACGCGATGGGCCTTCCTTCCTGTATTAAAACAGCTCCTACTCTAGAACCAGAAGCATCAGTCTCCACTATGAAAGTTTTAGTGAAATCAAGAAGGGCCAACACTAGTGCAATGATTATAGATGTTTGTAACTGTCTAAAAGATTCCATGGCTGCATCACTCCACTTGAAAGCATCTTTCTTCAAGTTGGTTAAAGGTTTAGCCAATGTGCCATAACTCTTAATGAACCGTCTATAGTAACCTGTCAATCCTAAAAAACCCCTTAGTTCCTTAATAAATTTCGGTGGAGGCCAATCTAAAATGCTGGAAACTTTGTGAACATCTATTTTCACCCCTTCAGCAGAAATCACATGGCCTAAGTATTCCACTTCTGTTGCCCCGAATTTACATTTACTCCTCTCAAAGAACAACTTGTTAGCTTTGAGGATTTCAAAGACTAACCGTAATTGTACTAAATGATTGTTCAAATTAGTGGAATATATAAGATTATCATCAAAGAACACTAACACAAACCTTCTCAAATAGTCTTTAATGATGTAATTCATAAAGCTTTGAAAAGTTGAAAGAGCGTTTGTAAGGCCAAAAGGCATAATCAAGAACTCATAATGCCCTTCATGAGTTCTAAAGGCAGTCTTGTGAATATCTGCCTCATTCATTCGAATTTGGTGATAACCTGCTCTCAGGTCCAGTTTTGAAAATACTTTTGCCCCATTTGGTTCATCCAACAACTCTTCAACCAAGGGTATAGGAAATTTATCCTTGATTGTAAGTTGGTTCAGCTGTCTATAGTCCACACACAACCTCCATGATCCATCTTTTTTCTTAACCATCACAATTGGAAAGGCAAAGGAATTGAATCTTGGTCTGATGATTCCAGAACTCAACATTTCTTTAACCATTTTCTCAATCTCATCCTTTTGTATTGCAGGATAACTGTATGGCCTGATCCGAACTGCCTAAGCTTCATCTTTAAGAGAGATTCGATGATTATACACTCTGTTGGGAGGTAACTCCTATGGTGTTTTAAACATTCCAGCATATTCCTGCAGTAGCTATTGGAAGTGATTGTTTTTAATAATAAGGGGGTTTGTGGGGTTGGAGATGGTGTTTAGTTGGATCTGGTTACTGGTGATTACCAAGGTGCAGGGATGAGGGTTCTGACCAATAGTCAAGCAGTGTAAAAGCTTGAAGGTTTGCTTTTTCATTAACTACCTCCAACAAGCCAAGCTTTAGTCCATGAATAGTCTTTCAACACTGCTAATGTTTGAATTGCATAATTAATGCCGCAAAATCCCACGGCATAGGTCCTAGAGCCACCAACCATTGCACTCCTAGGACAATGTTGCACCCTTTTAAGGTTAAGGCCACAAAGTCAGTAGTGTCAGAATCTAACACTGACCATTGCAACCCTTGACACAACCCTACAGTCCTCACCTTGTTTCCATTTGATACAGTTACCCCAACCTGATAATTCTGCCTAATGCATAACGTAAGATTTTTTACCACAGATAGATCAATGAAGTTGGGCGTGGTTCCAGAATCAACTAACATCAGCTGGTTATTCTTAATAGCTCCTTATATCCTCATAGTCTGAAAACCAGAGGTACCCTGCATTGCATGCAAGTACAGCACAAGTTGCTCCCTACCATCATTCTCAGTTGACCACACTTTTGGATTCTCAAAACAATCAGAGAACTCTTCCTTTTGTCCCTCGTCTTCCCCACAATCTTCAATGAGTAGTTGATATGTCACTTATGACCCGCAATATACTTAGCTCCACGCCTATAGCATAGCCCCTTCTTTCTCTCTTCCTCAATCTCAGCTAGAGTAGGTTTTTTTGTACCTGGTTTCAAGCTGTTATTACTATTGCTGTGAGGATGGCTAGGTTTGCTAGGTAACTGGTTAATAGGTTTGACAGAGTTGGGAAACAGTAAATTAATGTAGGAGGTGCTTTAGGTGGTGGTAATAAAGGAGGAAAGTTACTGGTTTTTGTATGGATGCTGCTAGTGGTGGAATGATATACTGTTAGATGTGTTTTGGTAAAGGAATAAGTTCTTTTAGGATTGGGATAAGTGATGGTCTCAATTTGCTTAGCTAAATAGAAGGCTTGGTTTAAGGTCTTAGGTTTAAACAACTTAATAGATTGAGATATATCATCTTTCAAATTGCTAATAAAAATGTTCAAAGCATACTGATTAGACAATTGCAACAGCTTCAGAGCACCCAAAAAAATCCTCATAATATTGTTTTACAGAAGTAGAAGTAGCTTACTTAAGCTCAACAAGTTCTGCCATAGGATCCTCATAATCCTCATATACAAACCTCTCCTTCATCTCCCAAATATAAGCTGCCCAAACCAGTTGATTAAGCCCCCCCTGAGACTTAACATAGTGCTGGTGCCACTGTAAGGCCTTGCCTTCCAAGTTCAACATCACCACCCTCACTTTAGCATACTTAGGAACTTTTTCAGCTTCAAAGTATTGTTCGAGTTTATAGACCAGCCTTTGAAATCATCCCCACTAAACTTAGGAAAATCCCATTTGAACAACTTATAAGGGTCAAAATTCAAATACCGGTTCTGAGAAAAAAGGAGTTGTTCATAAATACCTCTTCAAAAGAAGATTTGACAACCCCACTACTTGTGGCTCATTTTCTGGCTGTTTATCAACTTTGTTAGGAGAAATTTGATCCTCTGATTGACCGCACGTTGTAGAGCTACCCTCCTTGGAAGCCATTAACATCAATCTCTTAAATTCTGCCTGTAGCTCAGTCCTAAAAGATTCCAACTTCTGATCCATCCTCAAGTCCATTTAATGCAACAATCTAGATTCCATCTGCCGCGTATCAACGTAAAGTTGGGACAGCTCCTGTTCAAGCTTGGACAACTCTTGTTGATTCCGTTGAACATCCTTCTAATGCCTTGTGGTCACTCCATTCGCCATTGTTGCTCGGTCGACGCTCCAATACCAAATGATGTTGGTTAAATTTCAAAGATTACAAAACAAAAAAAATAGTGGAAAGGAAAAAGAAGAAGAATAAGAGATGAACAGTAGAGAGAAAAAGGATGTCTGTTCCAATCTCCAAAATAATCGTCATCCCTTCCTCATTCTATTTTTAGCTAACAGCCATGCAGCTACTACGCTCTTGGAATCTTGGATAACACGCTACATTCTTTTTCCTCCTTATAACGGTATAGCCAACTATGTATGCTAGTTGGGCTAAGCTCAACCAAAGCCTTAAAAAAAAAAAAGTCCAACAGTAACAAAAAGTAACCCAAATCCAATTCAATTGTTTTTTTAGTCTGCAACAGATTCGGTCTACTCTTTCATTTTGAGATGTTCAAATGAAGTACACCAAGATTGGAACTAAAAGTTCTTTTTCCACTCAAGTAGTTTATTTAAAACTAAATCAAAAAGTCCTCAAGATTAGAAGATCAATTTTGCCGCACCTAGTTTAAGGTTCCTTTGTAATCTTTTTCTATAAATACCTATTTCCAGGCATTAAAAAAAGCACGGACTTGGGGTGACAGATCATGTTTTAGCTTAGGTTTTTCTACTATTCTTTTAAGTTTTCTTTAGCATAATGATTGGCCTGAGAGACCAAGCCATCTATAATTTTAATGTTTCTCACTCTTTAAATTCAAAGTTATTTACAGTTTCTTTTAAATTCAAATTTAATTTTTTGTTCTTACAAAATTTACTTTTCAATTAAGTTTATGCACTTTAAATTCATTTCTAGTTTAAGCTCCTTACTATTTATTTTAAGTTCTTACAATTCTTTTAATTTTAGTTTATACAAGTTTTTGTTTAATACAATTCTTTTAAATTTCATTTTAGTTTATGTTCTAGCAATTTAAGATTTCAACTTATGCAATAGGTAATTTACAGTTCTTAATTCTTGTTAGTATGCAATTTGTTTTAATTATAGTTAGAGTTTAATTCATGCAATTTATATTAATTATTAATTTGGTTTGGTTTAATTTTAAGCAATCTAATTCAATCCCTTGTTTTAGCTTAGGGTTAATTTCGGTTGATGGTTGTTAGTTGTTGTCTCATGTTTTATGCATATTAGTTTGGTATATTTTCCGCAATCTTTAATTTATATGTTATTTACTTTTCTATTTATAAATTTAATTTAGTTAATTACTTAAATTTTCAATTTGTCTTAATATAATCTAGGATATTTTAATTTTGATATTTAATACTAATTATATTTACAATCTCTATAAAAACAATACTCCACTTTTTACTGTATTACTTATTACGACCTTTGTACTTGCAATAGCAAACAGGTTTTTCATGTCATTGTCGAGGATTGGTGTAATTTAATACTAATATTAATATCAAGCATACCTAATTATAGTTCAGATTTTTTTTTTATTGTCTTAATTTTTAATTTTTAATTTTTTTTTTACATATTTTTAAACCACAAGAAACTAAATTTTGCCATATTTTAAAATTAACTAATGATTATGGTTTTCTTGTTTGTCCTCATGTAAAATTTTATTTTTAATTAAAATTAAATAAAAATATTTTTGTAAATATAATAATATTTAGGGGATTTTTAATATTAATATTTTAATACTTTGGTCGGGTTAAATTAAATTCGAGTTTAAATAATTATATTCAAAGTCTAGCTTGAATAGAATTATAAAAATATTTAAAATTAAAATATTAGATGACTTTAAATATTAATATTTTATAATTTTATAATTAATATTAAATAAAATATTTTTTATTAATAGAATAATATTTTTGGTCAATCAAATTAAACTAAACTTAAAAAAATCATGTTCCAAAGCCAGCTTGACTAGAATTATGCTAACGAATTTAGTAAATAATTCTACCTATAGGTAACTCTCTTCAAAAAATTATCTTCCAAAAAGTTATCTTTCCTTTTTTTTTTTAAAGGAAAGTAATTTCCAAAAATGTAATCTTATTTTCGTTGACAAAATTTTATTTTTTATTTATTAATAAATTTTCTTCCAAACTAACATTAAAACATGCAAAAATCAATTTATAAAAATCATTTTCTTCAAAAAAATGAAGCTTAATTTTTTAACCCGAACTAGGCAGCCCTGACATCGGGATATCACAGTCATCCAACTTGTCTTTTTACAAAATTGATTTTATGATATCATGTGATTTTCATATAAAATTTTTATTTTTAGAAATAAGTTTCATGTTAATTACTCTAAAATATTTATTATATTATTAAATTAGTCTTTTAATTATTATTAAATAATATATTTATTAACATAATATAAATATACTAGTAAATATAAATTAAAATTTGGCAAAAAAATAAAAAAATATATAACTTTTTTATATGTTCATTGGGATGGGATAGAACAAAACCTAAATCTAATCCCAAATTAACTTCTATTTATTTATTCCCAAACTCTCCAAACCTAATTTTCAAATAAAAATTTCAATCTTATTAAATCGGGGCAACACGAAACTCATGAAATACAATGTTTTTTTTTTTTTTTTTTTTTTTTTTTACTTTTCCTAATGAGTAGATCTGTTAATGGTAGGATTATTTGCTTGACACATGGTCATAACTTGATTCGGATTGCATTTTGGATAAAAATTTTTAAAATCAAACCTAGTTTGATTCAAAATATTATTTTATTTTTTATTAAATTTTATTTTATAATATATTTAAAATTATTCAAATATTAATATTTTAATATTTTTAAAAAATTTATAATTTTTTTTTAAATTCAACAAATCGATTTTTGTAAAAGATATTGTAGAATAGTAATAGAACTCGACCCGACCTATCTAATCTATGAACTACTATTAACGAGGAATTAAAGATAAGTGGGTTAATATTTGAATAACACTTAGATTATAATAAAATATTAAATGTGATACTTAAATTTAAAAAATTTTTAATATAATATTTGAATTATAAATCTATTAAATGTAATATTTGAAAAATAATTTATATGTCATACATTATCATTTGGAGTTATTTATATTATGAGTGAGTATTATATTAATTAACAAATTCATAATTCAATTATTATATTAAAATATTTTAAAATTAAAGCATTACATTAATTATTTTATTATAGCTCACATCATTCATAACATTAACAAAGGGGTTGCTTTTAGCATTGAACAAATTCAACATTAAAAATTAAGTACTAAATTTTTAGTTTTGAAAATTCTAAGTAATTAATTTATGATATAAAAATCGTTTGGCATGCTACTAAAAATTAGATGTTAAATAAAATTTTTATTAATATTTTATAAAAATGAGATATGGTTTTATAATTGTTTTCAATTGGTAAAAGTTAAAAAGCAAAGAATAAATTGTTAAAAGAAATAATATAAAATTAATACAATTATATAACATTTTTTCTTAAATATAATTAACTTAATATATTAAGTAACTAAAAATTATTTAACATTTACGACACTTTTTTATTGAAAATCTTCAATTAAATTATATTTAAAAATATACAAATGTATTAAAAATATATAAGCAAAAATTTTACTTCAAAGAATTGTGATCATAAGAAATTAATATCTTACATACATTATATATTATGTTAAGGGTTTGTTTATATATAAATTAAATGTTAAGTGTTTATTTGGATATAAATTAAAAATTAAAAATCTACTTGAATGCAATAAAAATATAAAAATTTATTTAAATAAAATGATAAAATTTTAAAATTTTTTATTATTTTAACCATGATTTAAATATTTTAAAACAATCCCTAGGTTGGTAATATGAAAGTATTTTTTGTCCGGATAGAGAAAAAAAAAAAAACTCTTTTGTTGGAAAAAATTATTCTTGATGAAAAAGGTTAAAACAGTAAATTCGAAATGGGCAATCTAGTAACTCTGAACAGAGTTAACAGAGGACTGTTTGGTAATGCCGCATGTTTCTGTCTCGTATCATAGTAAACAGCTAACTCCGCATTCCGGATTTTTCGAGGCAAAAGACGGTGTCCCCACTCTCGTATAAAAACGACACCACAAACGTGACCCAATTCGAAACAGAAACTCTTAGGTCTCCCTCACCAAACCAACTGCCTAACCCTTTTTGCTGGGTAATAATCGCACTCCCCTTTCGATCTCTTTCCCGATTGCCGCTGTTATTGTTGTCGCTTTACCATGGCTTGTGCTAGCTTCGCTAAGCTAAACGCCGCGTCTTCCACGTGGATCGGTGGCCATCAGTCTTTCCCTCAACGGTCCGGATCGTCAACTCGACTCGTCACTCGCAGAATCTCGCTCCCGATCCGTGCTGGCGCTTATACCGACGAGCTCATCCAAACCGCTGTTAGTATTTTCTTTGATCTTTTTTTTTTATTCCTTTTAATTTTCCAAGATTATTTTATTTGTCGTTTTATTAGATTGTTTTTGTTGGCTAAAGATCGTTCCTTTGTTATGAAAAAAATTATAGTAGTCGATTCGATAGCTTGTGGTTGATGCTTTTGTTACTTTTTTTTTAATTTTATCGTTGTTAAAAGCTAAATCTGTATTTGATTAAAATGAAAAAGTAACTAAAATGTTATAGATATTCAAATATGTTTTATTTGAAACTAGATCAATCCCTTTGGTAATTATAAAATTTCAATTTCAGTTATTTTATATGTTAGTATTTGATTTCATATCCAAAATGCAGTTTTTACCTTTTGCTTGTATACGAAAAAGAAATAACAATCAAAGGGAGTATAAACTTTCTGTTTTTCTGTTACGTTTCTTGACTGGAGGAGCTTGAGGTATTGGTGGAATTCCTTTTTAACTACTCGGTTTCGTTTATGTCTCCTTTCACAAGCGAGATTAGAGCAGGTGTTTTGCATTGATGCTTGAATGGAGAATTATCTGAGAAAAATTTATGGGCTGGCCAAGTGGTTTGATGGACTAGATTGTGCTAAATTGTTTTTTATTTGTTTCCTCACGATGTAGAAAAATATTGCATCACCTGGCCGTGGAATCCTGGCAATTGATGAATCGAATGCTACATGTGGGAAGAGATTATCTTCTATTGGCTTAGACAATACGGAGCCCAACCGCCAGGCTTACAGACAGCTTCTGCTCACAACTCCTGGCCTTGGTGAATATATTTCTGGTGCCATTCTTTTTGAGGAAACACTTTACCAGTCAACGACAGATGGGAAGAAGTTTGTAGATATCTTGCGTGACCAGAAAATTATGCCTGGCATCAAAGTTGATAAGGTGTGACACTACTGAATTCCACATTTACATGCTTTGGGAATTTTTTTTGTTGGTTCTCATTAATTCAATCTTTTACTTGTGTTTCAGGGTTTGGTTCCTCTTCCAGGATCAAACAATGAATCTTGGTGCCAGGGCTTGGATGGATTGTCGTCAAGATCTGCTGAATACTACAAACAAGGTGCTCGGTTTGCCAAGTGGTAAGTCAATTGTACACGGTTAACTTGTGCCTTATGAAGTTCACATGAAAGTTCTGGTTGGTTAATAATGCCTTTATTTTGTTGACATATATATATATATATATACACACACACACACACACACACACACACACACACACATACATGTGTTGCAATTCCATGATATAATTTTAAAATACCCAGGAGGACAGTTGTTAGCATTCCTTGTGGTCCTTCTGCTCTGGCTGTTAAGGAAGCTGCATGGGGACTTGCACGTTATGCTGCCATTTCTCAGGTATTCTGTCATATTTAATTAGTTTCTTATAACTCACTAAAACAAATGCAAGGCTTTTTATTTCCCTACTAAAAATTGAAGTTGTTAGAATTCTAAATTATAACCAATTCGCCTCATTCTGTGCATGGAAATTAGATTAATTTTCTACTGGCTTCTCACATTCTAACATGAGTTGTGTGTTGGCTAGATCTGTTGTTACTTGGTCTTATTTTATATTCTAATTGGTTTGTGTATTGAGCTAACTCTTATGTTAATATGAATGACCAGGACAATGGTCTTGTGCCAATAGTGGAACCTGAGATTCTTCTCGATGGTGACCACCCTATTGAGAGGACCCTCGAAGTAGCTGAGAAAGTCTGGGCAGAAGTCTTTTTCTACTTGGCTGAGAATAATGTTATATTTGAGGGCATCTTACTCAAGCCCAGCATGGTAACCCCAGGAGCTGAACACAAGGAGAAGGCTTCTCCAGAGACTATTGCCAAATATACACTCACAATGCTCAAAAGGAGAGTTCCACCAGCAGTTCCAGGAATCATGGTACCAAAAAAACCTTATGCACGTTTAGGCTCCATTTTTTTTTATGTTTTTGTATTTAGTTTTTTGCTATTTTTGCTTTTATTTTTACAAAAAAAAAAAAAAGAATAGAGAAAAAATTTTTTGAACAAAAAAGAGAACCAAAAAAAAAAAAGGCAAATGGTGAAAGCATCGATCAAATGGAGCTTTAATGTTTAATACATAAGTCGTTACTTTCCTCATTGGTGTGGACATTAAGGTTGATATTGGTATGCATAACTAAAACCTGATGATGATTGGGCGTGAAATGGCATGAAAAACTTGTCAAAGCTTTTAGTGTTAGATGTTCATCATGTAGGTTGTTCTTGATATCTCGCCTTCTAAAGCATATTTATATCTATTCTTCTATTTATTGATATATGCCTTTGATCTATAATGGATAAATTTTGATTAATAAAATGATTAATGCATTTGTTTATCTTGCAGTTTTTGTCTGGAGGACAGTCTGAGGTAGAAGCCACATTGAACTTGCATGCAATGAACCAGAGCCCCAATCCCTGGCATGTTTCTTTCTCGTACGCACGTGCATTGCAGAACACTGTGCTTAAGACATGGCAAGGGCGTCCTGAGAATGTTGAAGACGCACAGAAGGCTCTTTTGGTGCGTGCAAAGGCAAACTCACTGGCTCAGCTTGGAAAATACTCTGCCGAGGGTGAAAGTGAGGAAGCTAAGAAAGGAATGTTTGTCAAGGGCTATACCTACTAAGCTATAAGTTTGGACAAGGCAACGTCTTTTGCTGTTAACAAAAGTGTAATTGCTGGTTTTCAATTTTTTTTTAGCTATGGCTCTTTGTGTGAGGATACTTGCTATTAGATACGTTTTATATTTTATTTTTATGCCTCCCGAAACTAGAGGTTAAATAAATACTGGTGGGACTAGAAATTTTGGGACAGTAGTACCCATAAAGAATAAATTGCATTCCTAAATTTTGAAGTTGTTGTTCATGAGTTGGGGTGTAACGTAGACACAAGTTTTTGGGCTCGACTAGAAGGAAAAAAAAAACACAAAAAAAAAAGAAAAACTCGGTTTGATTATTTTTCCGAGTAATTTAAATTATCGATTTTGAGTATTAAATTATTAAAATCGAGTAGCTTTCGAGTTTTTTATTTAAATATATTTTTGTAATTTTAATTAATAATTTATTATCTTACCTTTAAGACACTTAAACCTAAAAAATGCCAATCAGTTTGATTCAAATCCTCACCTTAACTCGTCTCATCTCGTTATAACTAATGTGGCATACCTTTCCCTTACTCTTGTCTATTTCCTACGCTTATGTAGCAGTCAAACAACCATCCTTTTGGTGTCGGCTATGTCTCTCACTCCCCCGATCCCAGGCCAGTGACGTCTCTTTTCCTTCTACTCTTTCCGACCATTTCTTGGTTAGTCCCTTTCTCATTCTCTTATGTTTTTGTTATTCTTTTTCTTTTTGATTCCTTCAAGATAGTTGATTCTCTATCTCCCTTATTCTGTTCTAAGTTATTTCTTACTTGTATTTAGTGTAGGGTTTTCTTTTAAGTGTCATAATGAACCTTTTGATTGCTAAATGCAAAAGCAAGAATCATCACCAATATTTTTAGGTATAGTTGGTCACCAATCTTATCCTTAAATAACTCTAAAGTTAATTAAGATTTAGTAAAAATATTTTGGTATAAAAATCAAAGTTGAGCTCAAAAATATAATTACGTTTAGAAAAAGTTATAACACTTTCATAATGTCCATCCAATTACAATACCAATTGATTTTATGTTATCTATTAAATATAGAAAATTTTCTTAAAAATAGTTTCAAAAGAATTTGATATTGGAAACTATCTTTAAATTACCTTATTATTTTATAAGAAATTTAAGAATATTTTGTTACCTCAAAAAGTATTCAACATATCTATTATTACTCATGAAGAGGTTTTGTTGTTGAATTATGTCATGATGTGTGGGTCTGAGAACCCGACCACCAGACATGGAAAAAAAAAATGAGTAAAAAGCATTTTTAGTAAAATCAAAATCGAAAAGTTGTCATCGATCTTTATTAGGGTGTAGTTGGCTATCCAAAAATTTTATACTTCTAATATAATATTGTGGTTTACAAAATCAAAATTGAGTTCGAGAGTTAGTTATACGCGATAAAATAGTAACATCCTATTGTGTCTGTTGAAAGCAAAACTAATTTATTGGATGTTATCTTTGAATTTTGGTAAAAATGATCCTATTATAATGTTTATAAATTAATTTCTTTCTTTCATTTTTTATTCCAAAAGTTAAAAATCTTTTAATATGTATTTTTCTTTTTTTTTTTAAAGGAAATCATTTTAAACTTAAAAAAAAATTTATTTTCGAATCAAGAGGAAAAATCCTAATATTAAGACACTTCATCCACTTCCTTACATTTAGACAAAGCGCCAAAAATGCCTCTAACTTATGAGTTTTCAAATTACACTATAAAACCAAGATAACATTTCACATAAATGATAACTGTTGAGGATCTTCTTATATTTAGGTCAGATCTCCAAAGTTATTTTTACTTGAGATAATATCTTATTTTAAAACATTTTTCATAGAAAACCTCATTTATAAAACATATGCATGGTATGCATAAGCATAACAATAATACATACATATATATATATATGCATGATGATGAAAAATGAACAACAAAATGTAAATGTACAACAAAATGTAAATGTATGATAATTTAATAATGCATGTAAAAATAAAATGAGATGCTAATTGCTTATTTTTGTGAGGTTACAAGTGCAAAAGTCGTTACCAAGTAATAATAGTGGGAGAAGGTTTGTCATTCCCTTAAAGACTAAATTATGGTGTAAGGCCAAATACTAAAGTGATTTCTATGAACCTCATATCTAGATGGCCAAAGTTTTTTAGGTTGAAATGAACACAAAGTAGCTTGATAATGTAAAAACCGCAAGACTAAACTAAGCAAAATAGAAATCTTGCAAGCCGAATAGAAAAAAAAAAAAGAAAACAGTTTTGCAATATAAAATAAACTTAAAACTTGATGGAACCAAATGTTTTGAAATGAAAAATGAAAATTGACCAAATATGCTTAAAAGAACATGAGTGATTGCAAGTTAATAAGTAAAAACTGAATGCTTTCAATGGGAATATAAGTAGGTTGAAACAAGATTAAGTATACCAAAAGTAAACAAATCTAAGGCTTTTTAAAGAAAACAAGATTGCTTGAGAGTGATTGAAAAAGGATGAAATAAAAAATAGTTTGCTTTGGATGAACTAAAAAAAAGAGAGCTTGTAAAAATTGTAAAGAAACTTGTATTGAAATTGCTTAACAAAACACAATGTATGCTACACGAACTAAAAGTAAGAAAGCTTGTAAAAATTGTAAAGAAACTTGTATTGAAATTGCTTAAGAAAACATAATGTAGGCTAAATTGTCACTTTAGCCAAATAGAAATGTAAATAAAAGAACTAGAAAACTAAAGAGAACCTTGTCACAACATATTGGCTTGAGGAACTTGATTGCCAAACTTAGGGAATGAAAAACAAGCGGGCTAAAAAGCATTTTCAATAAAAACAAAATCGATGAGTTGCCACCAATTTTTTTAGAATGTGATTGGCTATCAGAAAAGTTTGTTCTTTTGATAAAACATTTAAAATAAGTTTAAAGTTTTATAAAAAAACATTTTGTGATCTGCAAAAACAAAGTTGGGTTTAGAAATCAATTATACGAGATGAAGGATTAGCATCCCCACAGTATCCGTTGAAGATGGTATAAATTAATTGCATGTTATCTTTAGATTTTAGTAAAAATAGTCCTATTTTTAATATTTAGAAATTAATTCCTTTGTTTATTCCAAAAATCAAATCCCCCCTTTTTTTTTTCTTTTTCTTTTAAAGGCAGAATCATTTTTAGTTTTTTTTAAAAGTAAAACAACTTATTTTTGGATCAAGATGAAAATATCTTAAGTATCTATATACCTTTTCCATTCTCCTATATTTAAGTAAAACTTTAAAAATATCTCTAACTTAAAAATTTTTAAATTGCCTCACAAAATCGAAATAATACCTCACATAAATAATAATTATTAAGAGTCCTCCTATATTTAGACCAGATTCTGAAAGTTTATATTTATTTGAGATATTATATTTTTTTAGAACACTTTCATTTAAAAAACCTTATTTATAAAACTTATGCAATATACATGAACAAAATAATATATGATGAATGCATGACAATTAAATATGAATGATAAAATATAAATGCATGATAATTAAATAATGCATGTGACAACAAAATAATAAAATGCAAATGCATAAAGGGGATCATGTTGGTTTTAAGGTTTAAGGTTAACCTAGGGTTTAGGTTTAGGGTTTCGATTTTGGAGTTTAAGATTAGGGTTTTGGTTTTGGGATTGGTTTGGAGTTCAAGGTTTAGATTTAGGGTTTAGGGTTAGGGTTTAAGGTTTAAGGTTTGGTTTTAGGATATAGAGTTTATGGTTTTGGAAGGCATGAAACAAAATTACCAAAATGCTATTGATAAAAATGCAAACTTTGATGTGTGGGAGTAATGTGACAAAATTACCTAAATGCCATTAATGAAAATGTAAACTTTAATGCACGGACCATGTATGAAAATAAACATATTACAAACTTAGGCATATTTACAAATATATTATAAACTAAACATTGATGCAAAAATATGGCAAAAATAGTTCAAACACCAATAGTTTAAAAAAAATCAAAAACATGTTCCACCATTTTTTTTTTTTTTTAAACTCATGCAAATAATATAAAATCACCAAAAGTCTATAAATCTAACATTTTTATTCCTTGAGAATTTCATTAAACATATAGAAAACTTGAAGAACAAACCAAAAACCCATGCAATCAAGCAAGGAATCAACAACATCTAGCCATTACATTCAAAAGGGATTTAATGGTGGAGTTTTTTTATTTCTTTAACTCTTTTGTTTCAAACACAAACTATTGATTAGTTGGTCGAAGTTTTAGGTCAAGCTTGGAGCTATGGAAACAAACAACTATGAGGAAATTGTCTTCTCAAGAAAAATAGAAAAATTAA
Source organism: Durio zibethinus (assembly GCF_047325235.1). Classification (NCBI taxonomy): domain Eukaryota; kingdom Viridiplantae; phylum Streptophyta; class Magnoliopsida; order Malvales; family Malvaceae; genus Durio; species Durio zibethinus. The sequence goes on from NC_143165.1 coordinate 18,426,601, forward strand.
GAGATAAAAACAATATGAAAATGATATGAAATGGTATGAAATAAAAAAAATGAGAGAGATAGTACAAATTATACCTCCAAAAAAGTTCACCAAAATTTTTCTATTCTTTTCTTTTCCTCCTCTTTGCACTTTAATTTCCAATAGCCTCCCTTCCTTTTAGCCCCCTCATAAAGAGTAAATGTCTCCTTCTTCATGCATGTAAGCCTTTAGATCCAATCTTCATCTAGTGGCCATTCGTTCTCCCTTGTTTTGTATTACAAAGAGCCACTTTTTACCATTGGGTCTAGCCCCTCAAGATCATCCAATGGTCAAGAATATTCAAGGCCAAAGATTGTATTTTTGATGTTAGCGAAATTAAGTGAAAAAACTATTTTACCCTTTATTAGAAAGTTTTTTATTCTTATGCAATTTTCTTAGAGAAATATGATTTCTTCTATGTTTATGCAATTTTAAAGCACCAAAAATCTTAAAATAATATTAAATTATGATCTAAAAGTTTTCGTGAAAAACCAACCTCAAGAAGATCAAATTACAAAATTACCTTTTAAGGGCATTTTAGTAATTTCACACATTTTAAGGTATGTTCAGGGTTTTTAATGCACCAAAAATCATGAAATAATGTAAAATTGTGATTTGAAATGTTTCAAGAAAAACTAACCTTGACAAGATCAAATTATGAAAATATCTTTAAGGGTATTTTGGTAATTTTCCATCTTTCAAAGTGCAATCAAGGTTTTTAAAGTATCAAAAATTATGAAATAGTATAAAATCATGATCTGGAATGTTGCATGAAAAATCGACCTTAGAAAAGTCAAATTATAAAAATACTCTTAAGCGTATTTTAGTAATTTTACGCATTTCAAGATACGATCAAAGTTTTCAATGCATAAAAAATCATAAAATAATGTTTAATCATGATCTAGAAGTTTTCATGAAAATTTGATTTCACAAAAGTTAAATTACAAAAATACCTTTGAAAGGTATTTTGGTAATTTTTCCTTTCTAGAAGTGTGATCAAGATTTTTTAGTGTTTTAAAACCACAAATCTCAATTTTAAGCCATATTAATTTCAAGTGGTTGTGAAATTGGAAAATTTGACCCAAGTTTAATCCAATTTAATTGATTTTGATCAATTTTAATCAAATTTGACTTTGTTGGATAAGATTTGACCAAGTTTCACCCTAGGACATTTGGGTCAAATTAGTCTTAAATTTGATTATAAAAACTTGCCAAAATTAAAAAAATATTGGATTTGAACTAGCTCAAATTTTAAGAACCTCACAACTAATCAGATTCTGTCTAGACAAAATTAGGTATCTATAGCTGTCATTCTTTGTGTATTTTTTAAAATAAGAAATAATGCAAAGACCAAATACACCAATTTTGTCTGGGACCAAGGGTTGAGATTGTTTTTTTTTTTTTTTCTATTTTTTTTGGTGTGTTTGTATTTGTTGTTTTTTTTTTTTTAAAGACTTAGGAATCATCCAAAAATCTAAGGTTTTGCCCCAAGGCTTTGAAAATCATTCACAATCTAATGTTTCGCCCTAAGGCCTTAAGGTTTAGGTCGAAAGCCCTAAGGTTTTGCACGAAGGCCCTAAAGTTTTACTCAGAGGCCTTGGAAATCATTCAAAAATCTAATGTTTTACCCGGAGGCCTTAAGGTTTTACCTAGAGGCCTTAGGAATCATTTAAAAATCTGAAGTTCTACTTGGAGGCCTTAAGATTTTTCAAAATTTTAAGGTTTTGCCTGAAGAACTTAGAAATGATTCAAATGTTTGAGGTTTTGCTCGGAGGCCTTAGAAATCATTCAAAAGTTTAAAGTTGCCCGAAAATCTTGAAAATTATTAAAAAATTTAAGGTTTTGCCCAAAAGCCTTAGAAACCTTTAAAAAATCTAAGGTTTTACTTGATGGCCTTGGCATTCAAACTTCTAAAATTTTGCCTAAAAGTGTTGAAAATCTTTCAAAAATTTAAGGTTTTGCCCAAAGGCTTTGAAAATCATTTAAAATTTTAAAATTTCATTCGGAGGTCTTGAAAACTTTTCCAAAATTTAAAACTTTGCCCAAAGGTCTTGGAATATTTTTAAGGTTTTGCTTGGAGACTTTGGAAATCATTCAAAAATTTAAAATTTCACCTGAAAGTTTTGAAAAATTTTCAAAATTTTAAAACTTTGCCTGGAGGTCTTGAAATCTTTGTACTCATTTTCCTAATCAAAATTTCCCCTTAGAGTTAAAATTTTTTCATTTTTTCATTTTTTCATTTTCACCTTTCATTTTAAAAGTTTTTCACTTTTTGTTTCAGGATATCTTGTCCTTTAGATTTTAAAATGCTTAATATTTCATTTATGTTACAACCCCTTTATCATTTCCAAAAAGTGCCCCATATCATTTCTTAAGTGTTTTAAAATTCAATGAACAAATTCCCTCTTTGTTTTATTACTGAAATTTGGAAAATATAACCATGATGCAAAAGGTCATTGAAATAATTATACAAATGCAAAATTTTACTCTATGCAAAGATGCAAGTAAATGCTTTATGCAAATATGCAAATGCCTTTTTCCTAATGCAAATGCACATGTCTTTTTCCTTGATGCAAATGTTTTATATGATTATGCAAATGTAAATTTTTATCCCAATGATGTAGATGTTTTGCAATGATGCAGGTGCAAATACCTTCTTCATGATGTAAATGCACATATGATGTACATGCCAAGATCCTTGCCATGATGGAGAAGTACATTCTTTTTACATGATGCAATAAGGATGCAAGTGCCAAAATCTGTCACTTTTTTTTTCATTTTTTTTAGATTTTAATTCTACATATTTCTCTGTGCTCATAAATTGGCTCTCCAACCACCTTTCAAAAAAGTCTCATCTTCCATTTCCTCATGTCTTTTTCTTTATTCCTTCACCTATCTTTCTTTTGGTCTCTTTGCATTTTCACCATATTTTCTCTTTACTTTATTTCATTCTCATTGTCAATTATTCTATTATTCTTGCTTCCATCATTTATTCTAACATACCACATGCATATGATCACTTCAGACTTATTGTATGTATCTGATTGGACAAAAATGCAAGTGCACAAGCCGTACAAGTAATAATAGTGATCTTTTGGTCAAGATATTATTCCATAGAGATTAGGTAAAGAAATTTCGATGCTAAATACCTATTATCACCATAGCCTTCTAAAGTTAGCTCAATCAAACAAAGAAAAACATGTAATTAAACTAACTAAAAAAAATCAACCAAAGAATGCAACACAAGTATAGTATGGTGTAAAATTGCAAAATGTAAACTAAGTAAATTAAAAAAACAGTAGGTAAATTGAAATGCAATGAATTAAACTTGATTTAAAGTAAAAACACATTTGAATTGCAAGCAATAAAAAAAATTACAAAATCTAAGATAGAACATGAAAATCGAAAGTATAGCAAAATCTGGAAACTAGAATTTCAAATTGGAAAGTTGGATTTAATTCATGTAAAATGAAATGAATAAGAATTGAAAATTGGCAGTAAATTGAAGGAACAACATGAGAAACAAAATTGGAGAACAAAAGCAAGAAGGAATTACAAGAATCAACAAGTAAAAGTGCAAAACAAAAAATAATTTCAGATCATTAGCTACTAATTCAATGGAGAAAAATTTAGATTTGGAATTTTCTAGAGAGAATGAACTTGAACTGAGATAAGGTAAGCTAAATCAACAAGTTTACTAAAAAATCTAACAAAAAAATTGCAGCAAAATAAGAAAAAATAACTCAAAATCCAAACAGTATGCAAATAAGTAGAAAGCAGAGTATAATCAACAAAATTAATCCAAACAGCCATCAAAAGCATGAAATAAATTGCAAAAAAAAAAAAGAAAATGAACAAAATAACAAGTAAATATAAGAGATCTAAGGTTTAAAGGAGCAAACAAATTGCCTAGAGGAGAGAAGAACCAACCTCCAACTTGATTTGCACACCTGATCTTCACCGTCTCTAAGATTTCAACCTCAAATTGCAAGATTTAACTGTGTTTATTGGGAATGAATTTATGCTGATTTTCTAGTATGTTGAATCCTAATGAGTTGAAAATGTGTGAAAAAAAAATTGGAGCAAAAACAAGTATGAAATGATTGAGTTCTGATTAAAACATTGCAACTAGATCAAGTGCAAAAATGCAAAAACAGATTTGAGATCAGCAAGAAAACTTGAAGATTTGAGCTAAAAATCTACTAAATTTGCAAATTTCATTGCCAAAACTGTAACGAACACTAAAAAATACTTGAGGAAATGTAAAATACAATCAAAATCAATAACCAAAACATAAAGATCAAGGGCCGCTTGTTTGCTAGGAAAGTAAAATACAGTAAAGGAAAGTGTAGAAATTAACAAACAAGAAAAATAAAATCTTAAGCTAAAGTCTCTCTTAAATGGCTAGCTCCACTTTTATTTATAGGCATGTGAGTGATGAATGGAGCCCAAAAAAATCTCTCCAAAATATCTATAATGAGGTGAGCTTCTAGAAACTTCTTGCCTCCTTGCTTCTGCACTTCGTGCATAGCTGTTTGGCTTTAAAACTCTTCACTAGTTTGCAAGCTTCTCTTAATGCATTTTTGCCATGCCAAAAAGTTCACTTTATAGCCAAGAGGAGCTTTCCAAGGTGCCAGGTCATCACCTTTTAAAGTCTTCCTTTGAATGCCAAAATGTGATGCTTAATTCTCATGCAAATGAAGGTTGCATTCTGTGCCACTAGTGCACCATCTTTTTCTTGTTAAGCCTCTTACATTTATGTATGTTTTCATTTTTTACAAAAAAAAAAATTCAAGTATTTCATGAGCAAATTTAACAATAAGATCACTAGAAAAATGCTGAAAATAATGCTGAAAAAATTCATGGAAGAAAGCTTTAAGAAAACTCCCTTGAAAGTAATCTAACTTAATGACACTAGTTTTAGGCCATTTTCACAATTTGGACAAAAAATCTTTCAAAATATATCCAAATTAACCAAAATTCCTCATTTTCTCCATTTTTACTAACATATGAGAAAAATATGCATTTAGGAATATTTTTACCATAATTTGCAAAGAACAAACTAAAATATAATAAAGATTGCGCTAAAAAAAAGCATAAAAAAGTTAAAATTTTAAAACAATCAAACTCTCAAACTTAAACTTTTGCTTGCCCTCAAGCAAAACAAGATTGAGGAAGAACAATCATATACTCTCAATGTTTCATTCAACATGGAAGCTTCATGGATTGATCAATGGATATAACTAAAGCAAAATCATGAATGAGTGCTAATATACAAATCTACCTAGGTTAAGATCATTTCTAACCATGATTTCGCAAGCAAATAACACCTCTCACATATCCTTGCGTGAAATCTAGTAATACTATGCAAAACATGAAACATTAATAACAAGGATTAATAAAGCATGCTCATGTTCTATAAGTTTGCTTATCACATTTCTCTTCACTTATGCAGATAAACATATAACCAAAGATCATTTAAGACTTTCATAAGCTTGTAATGTAAGGATAGGGTCAATGTATAATAAAAGTCATTTAGACTCAAATACCCTAACAATGCATCACATGTCAAGGATCATTCATCATTGAGCTCTTAAAATAGTAGGGGTAAGCTTGATTAAAGAATCATCTCCCAAACTTTGATTTTGCTTCTTTTGTTTTTTTTTTTTCCAATCTTTTTTCAAGCTTCACTCTTCTTCCCTAATAATTCATAGCTTACAAATGGTGTATGAATGTCCTAATGCATATATAGGGCAAAGGACCAAAAATATAAGAAATATCAAAATGAAGGCTATGGGCTTGTAATTTGATTACAAAACAAAAAAAAAAGGTATTATAAGGCTCAAATGGGGTGATTATGAAAATATTGTATCAAGGATGGCTTGAAAGGCTTAAACGATTCAAAGATGGCTTATATCATTTTTCTAATCATGTGTCATCTAGAGATTTCTTTCCTTATTGCTTTTGCACTTGGTATATGGCTATTTAGCTTTAAAACTCTTTACTAGTTTACAAGCTTTTCTTCATGCATTTTTGCCATGCCAAAAAGTCCACTTTATAGCCAATGAGCTCTTTAAAGTGCCATGTCATCACTTCTTGAAGTCTTTCTTTGAATGCTAAAAAGTGATGCCTAATTCTCATGCAAATGAAAGTTGCATTCCACGCCACTAGTGCATCATTTTTTCCTTGTTAAGTGTCTTGCATGCATGTATGTTTTCATTTCTTGCTACAAAAAAAAATCAAGTATTACATGAGCAAATTTAACAATAAAATCACTAGAAAATGCTCAAAATAATGCTAAAAAAATTCATAGAAGAAAGGTTCAAGAAAACTCCCTTAAAAGTAATCTAACTTAATAAAACTAGTTTTAGGCCATTTTCATAATTTACATAAAAAATCCTCCAAAATGTATCCAAATTGACCAAAATTCTTCATTTTCTCTGTTTTTACCTATATATGAGAAAAATATGTATTTAGAAATTTTTTTTCTATGTGTAAGGAACAAGCTAGAATATAAGAAAGATTGTATTAAAAATAAGCATAAAAAATTAAAATTTTAATGCATTCAGTATCACATAAAAATCGAAAAGACGAACAACCATGTTCCTTCTACTCCTTAAGTGCATAAAAGAATCTTTTTCTTTTCAAAAATGTTTATTTTTCAATGGAAAAGGCATTGTTTTCAAAACTAGTCTAAATGATGCCTTTATTCATTAGAAAAGTGCCTAAGTAGTTACTTAAAAAATTTTCAAAATGATAAGCAAAGTTGCTCTATATAATTAAATTCCATAATAAAATAAACTAAAATATCTCAAAAGGTGATTTTTGAGTCTCTCGAGAATTGACATTCACTATTATGGACAAAAGAGGTGAACATTTCCACTTTCTAACAATTGACTATTTATTAGGATTTTAGTTCATCTAAAAAGGCTTCATTATTAGAAGGGAATAAAAGGTGTGTATTTTTCTATACAGGTTCATAAATGAAACATAAGTTTTCTAAAAAACATGAATCTCTTGAAAATCAAACATGTTTGACACTTTTTTTAGTACCTAAATGTGGTATTTTGATAGATGTCAAAGTTAGTTATAATAGGTTTAAAATTTTGAAAGTTTGTTTAAGGATGAGGAAAAAAAGCTCCAAATTAATTTTTTTTTTTAAATCAATCCATTTTTTGTGTATTTCAAACCTTTGAGGACCTTAATATTTTCAGTGGGTCTAGGTTGCCTTTGGTTAGCATCAAAAGTGGCTTTAAGGGCTTAAATATTTGGTCTAGATTGTCCATTTGTAGGGCTTTCACCTTGAAGCCACATTCATCTTCTCTTTTTTTTTTTATTTTTTATTTTTATTACACTATGCACTAAAGAATTCAAACTTACCTAAAATGAATTAATGGTGCAAATGGGTAATTAGGTAATAAAGAAAGATAAAAAGGGTTTACAGGTTTTTTTGCTATTCTTCAAAGAGAAACTCTTCAATTTTAAGTATCCATACTTAATCCAATATGAACTTTTCTAAAGACATAACATAGGTCGAGATTCAAGATTTTTAAAGAAAGGGATAGATAAAACTAAAACAAGTGTTTAAAGGTGATTTAAACTAATGATCATTCTTTCATTTGAAAATTCACTTTGGGGTATTTTTCATTTCATTTTCTCATGTTTTCCACTCAATCATCCATTTTTTTCTTTTCCTTATATATTTTTTGTTTTTTATCTTCTTTTTGTTTTTTCCTCTTTTTTTACCCTTTTTTCTTTTCTTTTTTTCTTTATTTCTTTCTCTTTTCTTACTTTCTTATTTTTTTCTCTTTTCTTTTATTAGATTCAAAACTTTTGGGAACCTTTTATTGGACTTTTATCTTCAGCATATAGGGCTCATTCTTTAGACTTTACCATTCTTAACCTCTAAAGGCATCATTTTTTATCCCTCATTGTGAAAGATAAACCTTGGTTAGGATTTATTTTTGAAAAAAATTTATCAAGTTTAAAGGCATAACAAGAGATAAATTTTTGTATTTGTAAAAAGGTAATAAAAAAATAGCCATTTATCATTTCAAGCAAAGTTACACAAATTTGGAAAACAATTCTTTTTAGAAAAAATATTTGAAAAATGGTTTTTTTTTTTTTGGATTTTTTAAGTCTTTTTAACTTTCTTTTAACTTTCTCGTTTTCTTTCATTAGTTTGTTCATAAATTTATTGGGGTCTTTTCATTTTTGGATTTATTTGAATGTCTTAAGTACATGATGCCACAATCAAACAATTTTTTTCATTTCTTTTTTTTTTATTTTTTCTTTCTTTTTCTTTTCCTTTGCATGCCCTTACCACAATTTGAAAAAGATGCCTTACTTTGACAGATCACCCTTAATGAAAGTTAATACGAAAAGAAGGTCATACGAAATGAACTCATTTAAGGTGTCAAAGAGTTTATGTCACTGTACAAGAAAGAAAGGGTTGACCATAACTCAATTGTCTATAGGATAATAAGGTCTTTTTTTTTTCAATACATCCCAAAACACTAGGCAAGGACATATTAGGGTAAAGAACTTAAAGGTTGGTTTTCTAAGGTCATTTCAAAGGATTTGGGTGGCTTTAATTGAAAATTTTTAAAGCTATAATATACCTTGACACATCAAAATACCTACATTTAGAATCTTTAAAGAAGCTTCATGTTTATTTGGTTTTTTAGGGACCCAAGAATTTCAAATTAACCATTTCATTGTTCATTGTCAAGAAAGATTATCACCCCTTTTTTTGGTCACGATATGATCAAGTGAAAATTTAGTTCATTCGAATATACACCCTTTGAAAAGTTAAGGCTCTTGTATAATTTTCATTCAAATGGGTTCGGCTATGAAATATTTGAGAGGAAAAGTGGGATTGGTCCAATATGACTACCAATTCTTTCGCTACTATTTTCATTATTTAAGAAACATCTTAATTTTTATTTTTTTAATTCATTCATTTTTTTTTACAACTTTTCTTTTTTCATGAATTCAACATGTAAGGCTTTATTCTGAACAATTTCATAAAAAAAATTCATAGAAAAAAAATCCAAAGCATCCATTTCTTCTAAAATAAACTTTAACAAGATTAATCCAAATAACTGCTAATGACACCACATGCATTGCATGGACAAAATAATATATTGAAAGCTCAAAAAAATTATCCTATCTTGATTATTCAAAATTTGAAACTTCCTCCCATATCTTAACTCTTCACATTTAGTGAATGGGCAGAGTCAACTTTAATTTTTCCATAAGCGCATAGTCAAAATATCGCTATTGATGAGATCCTTAACTTTTTCCTTCAATTGCTTGCATTTTTCGATCGAATGGCCAATTGCCTCCATATGATAGTTAAACTTACCATTAGGATCGTAACTCCTTATTAATGGATTTGGTGTTGTTTTTAAAAGCACAAAAGCAAAGCACTAGCCTTTTATTAGCAAAGGTAAAAGATGAAAAATGAAAATTGGAAGTTTTTTTTGGCTATCTCTTAATCTTTTTTGGTTTTTTATTTGTCAGGTGATAGGTCTAGTGTAGGAATAAGATTGTAAGTGGTCATTTAAGGATGGGAGTTTGCTTGAAAGCCTAAATGTTGACTTGGTTAACAAAGATATAAATTTGGAGAAATACTGCCTATGACTGGGAATGAGGGTTGATAAAGATGATAAAGATTGTGTAAGATGAAGTTTTTCGTTCAATGCCCTTCAAGTGTGGCTATTTGCACCCTCTTCATTTTTTTTTATTTACTGCCCTTTTCAACATCAATCGCATTTTTCAACTTGATTTTGCCATTCTTAATTGCATTTTCTATCATCTTTTAGGAAATCACCATGTTAGTAAAATTTTTGGAGACATTCTCAATCATTCTTTCATAATAGCGAGTATTCAGGGAGTTGACGAATAGAACAGTAATTTTTTTGTTTGTTAGATGTGGTTGTATTACGTTGCCATATCTCTCCATTTGTGTGCATACTCATTGAAGTTTCAGTAACTCTCTTCTTCATGTTTTGCAGAGGTAACCTATCTAGTGCCATATCTTTAATAGCTTGTATTATGTTATGAAGCCTCCAGCTAGATCTTTCTAAGAGTGAATCTTGCTTCAGTTAAACTAGATGTACCACCTTATTGCAGGCCCATTGAGATTATTTTAAAAATAGTCGATGAGCAATTTGTCATTATGAGTATAACTAGTCATTTTATGGAAATACATGGTGATGTGTGCTTATGGACATATTGTTCTATCATATTTCTTGAAGTTCGGGACCTTAAACTTGGATGGAATGACAAGATCAGGTACTAAGCTTAGTTCACTAACATCCACACTTTCACAAACGCCATAGCCTTCAATTGCCACCAGTCTTTCTTACCAAGGTGTTACCTAGAAATTTGATAAGAAGCACCACAAGTGGAATGTGTTTCAAATTCCTTTTAGACACTAATAATTTGTATCTAACTTTGAATTAGTAATCTCTAATTACAAAGTTTAATAGATAACAACAAGTTATTATTATGTGTCTGTAAAAACTAGTCAACCCATTTAAATATTTGGAATACTAGTGCGAAGCATTACGTAAATGGAGATTAAAATTAAACTCTTAATGGAGTCTATAATTAAATGTCTATAGTGATGGAAACATAAATAAGAAACTCCAACTATATAAATGTTGAAATGGTATTGCTTCAACAAGAAAATTGGAAACTTTCTTGTACATGTTTATAAATAAGGATAAGCACACAGCCATATAGTGTTAAAGTAGTTATAAACCTCTAATAGAAGATTAAGTATTATGTTTGTCATATCTTTAATTTTAACAATAAGAGTTAATGTTTAATCTGCCGACACGATCATCTTTATTAAAATTCTAAGGTATGTACACCAAGTAAAGATTTAAATCGAAAGATGTCTTATTGTATTCATAATATTTATTTGTGTGAAAGGTTAAAAATTAAGCACCAACATTCCAAATTAGTGAAGGATTATTGGTAGTTTAGAATATAGTGTATTTCATATTAGACAGAAATATTATTGGTTTGTAATTTAAAAGAGACTACTTGTATTGTTTAAGTAATTGGGCTAAGTGTTGGAGTAGGCCAAATCATTTAAGTTTGCTAGGAATTTTTCTTGTAGGTCTAACAATTTCTAAAGTAAAAAATTAGGTATTTGGGCTAATTTAGTAAATAGATTTATTTTTTAAAAATATTTTACTTCTTTAAATTTCATAATATTAATAAAATATTATTTTTATTCTAAATAAGCATATTTGAATAAAAAATATGATTGTCTGAATAAGCATATTTGAAGCATATTTGAACCAAAAAAATGATTGTCTAAAAAAACTTATTTGAACAGAAAAATATGATTACATAGATTATCATAACTTTTTGAATAAGAATTTTATAATTATTTGTTTATTATAAATAGATCTTTTTATATAACCAATTTCAATAATTTTGATTTAAAAAATTTAATTTAAAATTTTATTATATCCTATAAATATAATTACTTTTAAAATAATATTTTTCACGCTTCAAAACCATATTTTTTTCTATTATTTCTATTTTCTCAAAATTTTCTAACACCCATTTAGTGCTTTGCGAGGAGCAATGATCCTAACAAATGGTGTGTAACCTTATTGTTCTTCTGTCATGTTTACATTGTCCCTTTTCGAAGGAAAACGAGCAACTGCATTGCCTCATGGAAAGCCAAAAGTTTGACCACAATTTTGAAATTTCCTTATCGCTACCATCATACTGATGTTTTACTAAGAAAAGCTGACTCATGGTAGAACTTTGTCTCTGTCAGGGACCTGGCGGCAGCTTACTAACCAAGGCCAAATGGATTAGAATCGGCCCATATGGTACGCTTCATGGTGCTTATCTGAGATTGAGACAGTCGATTAGGATCAGAAGTCTCTCTCTTGGGAAAACAAATTTTAGAAGTGCTACTCAGAGTGTAAAGTGTATATACACAATTGAAGTAGGAAAGATGGTTGATATTTTACAGTATTTTATGCTGTTACAATCATTATCTGTATATAATTGATAAAATCTTGTTGCTATGTTTTTAATTCGTGAGAATTACTCATTTCATCAATATCAATTCATTATGTGATGTTCATTATGAGAGTCATAATGTATTTATTTCCATTTTGTGCTGGATTAGTGCCCTCTCAGCTTGTTCGCCTTGGGGCATTCCTTCTTCCTATCGTTCTGTAATTGTTTCTACACTTATCCTTTGGCCTCTCAGATTAGAACTTTGTCCTATCGGCAGCAAACCTGACTGAACTTTGTCAGGTGGTCCTAGTCCAAGTGTTCTCGGTAAAGTGAGGAAAGATAAGTTTGGTTCTACGATGTAACTTGGCTTGGCATTTGTGGGAATGTTTCGAAGCTGGAGTGGATTTTGCTATGGATTCTGGTTAGATGCATCTATATAGTTTGTTTGCACAATTGAATAAGGATAAGAAGTTTGAAGTCTGATTTATGCAGTCGGTAAAAGAGAGTGATGAAAAGATACGATTGAATTTGAGTACCAGAGTTAATTTGTTTATTTTCTTCCCCTTGTCCCATTCTATTTTTTTCTTTTTGGAGAAAACTACAAAAGACAAATTCCAGGTTGGTCATGGGCTTATGGGTAAGGGATGTGACCCCATGTCGGGAGCAAGAAAATGGTGAAATTGGTGGATCAGATCTGAATATTTGGTCAATAAGAGATGCTAAATAAATTACTGGAATCATTCTAGTGATGTTTTCGGCGTGCCCGATGTGAATATCCACTTTTATAATGTTTTCGGTACCCAGTTCCACAGATCTGAAAACTTGAGGTTGAGTGCTTATTCATTTTATGGGTAAAAAAACATGAAAGGTAACAAAGACAAAAGAGACGGGTCGCCTGGCTGTTGGGTATAATAATAAAAACAAGTAACAACCCGTGATCCAAGATGACTTCTATCAAGACCAACATGTGCCAACTCCTTTTTTTTTTCTCTATATTTAATAAATAAATCATTTTTAATTTTTAAAATTTTAGAATTGGATCCATTTGATATTATTGATTAAAAAGTTTTTTTAATTTTGTTTTTTAAATTAAATAATTTTGTAAGAAAATAGATGTGTCGAATTAACATCTAGATTTGACTTTTTTTATCCTTTCTTTTTTTTTTTTACTTTTTACTTTTTTTAATTTGAAAGATTTAATAATAAAAAGAGTTATTGCATGTGTCAATGTAGCATCTCTATTTAACTTTATTTTCTTTTCCTTTATTTTTTTTATTGTTATTGTTTTTTGAGTTTTTTTTAATTTTTTTTAATTAGATAAAATTTATAAAAACAAAAATCAATCGATGTAAGATGACAAAAGTACCCAATTCCATGGATTTAAATTCGTCCCGATCTAATAGGTGTAGGTTTTCTAATTCAGGATCAAGCCGAGGTTTTTTCTTTTTGAAAATCTAGATTGGGTTTGAGGAAGATTTAAGGTATTTTGTTCCACCCCGAGTATATATAAAAATATATTATTTATTATTTATTATTTATATTTATATTTATTATATTAATAAAATTATTATTTAATACCTTAATGTAATAAAAATATTATATTTATAAATAATTAAGATGTAATTTGTATTAAAAATAATATTTTACAAACATTATAAATTAAAATTATTGAAATTAATTTTGATTAATTGAGTTGAATGTAGGTTATACATATATGTGTCAATTCGAGATCAGGCATAAAGAGTAATTCGATGTGGGTTAAAGTTGTATTGGCATTAGATTATTAAAAAGTAGGGTTGGAGTTAGGGTGATCATAAATCTATCATGAGCCATTACTATTCTTAAATGAAGATGCTCATGTGACACCCCCATTTAGGGTTTTTTTCTTAGGAATTTTTTTAGTTTTAGTTTTCTTTTATTTTTTTAAATTGTCTATTTTGTTTATTTTTACTTATGTTTTAGAAGATAAATTAGTAATAGAAATATCTACGGCACTCCTATTTAACTTCCCTTTTTTTTTTTTGCCCTTACCTTTGTTTTTTGTTTTTTTATTTTTTAATAAGATAAATTTTGTAAGAAATGGGATCAAAGGAGATAGGGATGGTAGAACAATTTATTTAATGGGTTTGGACCCGTCAATCTATCAAGGACTATTTTTTATAATCAGAATCAAGTCAGCATGAGACAATTTTTTCTTTTTAGAAATTGAAGTTGAGTCAAAAAATGGTTTAGGATGTTTCACCCTTTTTCATCTCAGGGTATACACTACCAGAAAAAATCAACATTACGGATGGAATTTTCTACCAGTAATAGTAAATTTTTCGTTGGTAAAGGTATTACCAATGGAATGTTTCATAGGTAGTACGCAAGTCAATAATGCCTTTTTGTCAATAAAAATTATGTTGATAAAAAGTCGTTAATCTGATAAAAAAATTCATCGATAATCCATCGATAAAATCCATCGATAATTGATTGATAATCGATCACTAAATGGTGATTTTCGTCAGTAATTTGTCGGTAAATCAGTCAGTATGCTATTAGTAATCTGTCGATAATGGTGAAATTTCATCGGTAATTTTTGTCAGTAAAATTATAATTTCATCAATAATCACCATTAATTTCATTTATAATTATTTACGAAACTTGTAAATTAAAATTAAAACATGTGTAATTATTTAAAAATTTTATTATTTGTATTATTATTAATTAAAATATAAAATTCACATATCAAATCCACATAATAACTTATAAAACAATCCATATTATAAAGTTAACATCATCCACATCTCTAACATCCATAAAATATAATATTGAAAAATATCCATAACATCCATCAAATATATGATATAAGTCCTCAAAAACATATTACTGTATTATTGCATCTCCTGATCTAGAATCATTGTTGCGGTCGTTAGGTCTAGAAATTTGTATTGGTGAAAATTGTTTAGACCCCATCAATTGCATCATCTGATTCATAAAAAACCTAAGGTTATCCTCAACTTAGTCTTCAACTCATCAATTTGTTCTTGTATATAAGGCTAGAGAGGCATAGATGACGGATCACAAATAGAGTGAGATATTGCTATTGCAGCAGTAAATAGACTTGAGTAAAATAGGTCCTTAAATCTATCTGTAGATCTAAAGCTATAGACATGAGTGCACATAGCTTCAATCCTTTTAACAACTTAAGTCCATGCCTATGAATCGAAATTTGAATGTTTGGAAGAGTTTTCACCATATTTTTGAGATAATGTAGTAGCATAATTTTCCTACAAAAAGTTTAAAATAATTATCATTCCAACATAGTTCAATACTAAATTTCCTACAGTATTTAGGTTTTCAATTACCATATTATCTATTTCATCAACAATCACAATACATAACCGAATTACAAAATAAAATATGCAATAGTTTTCATCTTCACAAAGTATGATTGAAAATAAGTTATCTAACAAATTCCTCTACACTATTGCAGAAGTTGTAACTAATTTATCCACTTACATCTAAACGAGAACACATCCAAGAGCGATCTTTGTTTATTTTTTCAACCCTTATTGAATCATCATAAAGGTTTGAAAAATACAACTTTTAGTATCTTAAATTGAAATATGAGCAATTAAAGTCTTATAAAGTGTTTAACATTTTTATTGGTTTACCATATGAACAATTATTGCTATACTAAATAAAATTATCTAAATAATAATATGAGGTAATTATTGGCCTTCTTTAAGAAACAGTCCATTAATGGCATAAAAAGTCTTACAAAAATTCATTATGCATACTACAAAATAACACCATCACAACAATATATTATTAGTTTCAATGACTGAAGAATACCTCAAATATTGGGATTCTTAGTGCAATTCGAGGTATTGCAGGAGATTTTCTCTTAGGAACTTTTACGTATAGAGCTTGTTTTACTTTGAAAGTCAATGGAATGGAAAATATTAAAAAAACTATCATGAAAATGAATAAAAAATTATATTCATTACAAAATATACATCCATTCTAAGCCGACTTTTAAAACACACATTCACAGATAAATTATCAAAAAGAAGAAAAAAAATTACAAAATTTTAATTTATTTAAATTAAGTTTGATTAATCATTCATATTGAGAGTTATGAAAAAAAAAATTAAACCCAACAACTATTATACACTAACTCATAAATCATCAAACATTTAATTTAATTTTTTTCTACCATTTAATGTTCATAATATTTTTTTCAACACCCTAAAATTTTTAATTTCCATAATTATTATTAATTTTTTAAAAATATTAAATGTAAAAAATTTTCAAAACAAATATAAATCTTGATATACATTAAACCCAAATTTACCATAAAATCAACATAAATATTACACATTTATAAGTTAATAAATCTATAATAAAAAAATCCAACAAATCTCAACAATACTTAACATATAAAAAAAAAATACTCCACAATACAAAAAAAAAAAAAAAAACTAAAAAAATGAATAATACTCAACAATACTAAAAAAACCCAACAATAACTAACAACTAGTTAAACCTAAAAAAAACTCAACAAATATAGAACAAAAAAACCTAACAAATTTATACGAAAACGTTTAGCAATAATCTTAACAAATAAATAACAAAAATACTTGAAAAATGAAGAAAGAAATTATCAACGGTGGATAGGAACATCGGCTAACAGGCAAGCTGAAAACGACGGTAAAGAAGGGGGAATCAGCGAGAGAGGGAAGGGGAGAGGGGTTTAATTTTAGGGATTTGGGGTTAATTTAGGTGAATATAGGTTTTTCGATTTTGGAATGGGATTTAAATTTTTTTGTGATTTTAACCGACAAAAATTTTCATCAGTAATTTTACAGCAATTTGCACAACATTTTTCCTTATGGATTATCCACTGAATTAAATCTGTCAATAAATTTCATTGGTATTCCGTCGGTGATGGTCAAATTCTTTTACAATTAAATTTCGTTAGTAATTACCGATAAAAAAATTTCATCAATAAAATTTTGTTGATGATAAGCTTATTTCTAGTAGTGATATATTAGAATATATATTTTATTATTTATTTGATTTTATATTTATATATAGAGAAATTGTATTATTAATTAAGCTATTATTTAATACTTTAATTTAATAAAATCTTATATTTCTATATAAGTCGGAAGTAATTTATATTAAAAAGTAATATTTTTATGAATATTATACTATTGAATTGATTTTGGATCAAGTTCGGTTGGATGCATATTATATATATATATATATATATATGAATAGTTGAAATTAACCGATTTTGAAATGGGATTTAAATTTTTTTGTGATTTTAACCAACGAAATTTTTCATCGATAATTTTTACAACAATTGGCACAACTTTTTTACTTACGGATTATCCACAGAATTAAATCTGTCAGTAAATTTCATTGGTATTCTGTTGGTGATGGTTAAATATTTTTACAATTAAATTTTGTTGGTAATTATTGATAAAAAAAATTTCATCGATAAAATTATGTCGATGATAAGCTTATTTCTAGTATTGATATATTAGAATATATATTTTATTATTTATTTGATTTTATATTTATATATAGAGAAATTATATTATTAATTAAGCTATTATTTAATACTTTAATTTAATAAAATCTTAATTTTTATATAATTCGGATGTAATTTATATTGAAAGTAATATTTTTATGAATATTATACTATTGAATTGATTTTGGATCAAGTTCGATTGGATGCATATTATTTTATATACATATATATATATGAATAGCCGAAGTTAGAGTTGAATTTAGGTATAAAACAATAATAACCTGATGTCAAATTAGAGTAAGTGCAAACATAAACTTGTCCTACCCAATCCATTACCATCTTTAGTTGATGTGTTCATGTGACATGTCCATTAGGCTCTTTTTTTCTCTTTTTGCATGCACCTTTTCCCTTTTTTTAGTTTATATATATATTTAATTATTTATTTTAATTTTATATTTATATATAAGTATTATATTAAATTAAAATTATTTTCTTAATATTTTGGTTAAAGCATATTAGATGCGGGTTATACATATATCTAATTAGGATTGATATAAAACATAATAACTCGATATTGGGTTAGAGTCGAAATCAATTGAATTATTAAAAACTCAGGCCTGTTACCATCTTTATATGGATGATAATGAAATACATACATTATGGATAAAACATTAAAAATGTCCTTGAACTTTATTACTTAATTTAGATAAATCTTTATACTTTTTTTATACTGAAATAAGCACTTTTTTTAATTTGTATTAAAATAAGTCATAATTTCAAATAAAATATAGATTTATATTAAAGATTTATTAATATAAAAATTAAAAATTTATTTAGATAAATATTAAAAATCAACAATTTATTTGAATGTAATAAAAATATAAAAACTTATATAAGTAAAATTATAATATTTAAGGACTTTTTTATTATTTTAATCCTAAATTATTTCAAAATTAATTGATAAAGTTTTACTGATTGTTTCTTTTATTAAAAATGAGAAACAAAAATATCTCGTCATAAATATTATTAATTACAAATAAAAAATTTTAGACCCATACCAAAATGCAGACCCATTGCTAGTACAAATAATAATAATAATATAATAATAATAAAAGATACTGTAGAATTTCCATGGAGGCCAAGTTTTCTGTCTTAGAAGCAGAACGAATATGATGAAACATCCCCAAAAAGGCCTTAAGTTTTAAGTATTAGCATAGCGGGGGAGTAATATATTGTTTTTTCTTAGTAATTTAGTATAATACTTATTAATAATTAAAAAATAAAAGCGTCCTCGAAATGCGACATCGATATTACTACTGGGTGTAGGGCATTGATTACATGTATAATAATAATTGCGAAAGGGGAGGAATCTGGCCATACGGGCATGAGACAGGCTGGGAAGGGTTGACTCCTTGCTTGCATATCCAGATACCTTAGAACCAAAAATTTGGGCTTCATTAAATTAAGATTTGCTGGGTATAAGAGAAGAAATTGGATTCAGAAAGTGAGCGCTGCTGCTTCTGTGCATTATTGTCGGGAATTTTAGATTTTTTTTTTTTTTTGTAATTTTGGTGTTAAAATTGTTTGGTTGGACTATAAGGTCGCCACAAATTGATCCCAGTGATCCCAACAGCGTAACGACGCCGGAGTGTAGGGGCATGAAGCCAATCCACAATTGTGAAATTTGAAGAAAGTTAAAATATTTGCTATTTTCTCTGAACTGGAATTGACATCAGTTGGTACGAGGACCCCTTTGTTGTTTCACTTTACAGTTCAATTTATGTGGATAGTTTTGCAGTTGCAACATGGGGAGAGGCCCTCCCTTGGGCCACCCACTTTGTTAATTGTTTGTTACTTAATGTTCGCTACAAATCATTTTCAACATATGGGGTATGAAATGGACCGAAGTGCTTGGTCAGCTCTTAATTCCTACAGTTTAATTTGATACATATCCCACTTGCACTCTTTATCCCCAGTTGGCAGTTGCGATGCTTAGATTTTTTATTTTTTTTTTGGTGAAATTCTTTTGGTCACTATCATCAGTGCATGCTCGTCTAATTTTCAAGATAAAGTTTAATTAGTGTAGTAATCATTAAAAGAAGAATGAGAAACAGTTCAAATATTATCACAGATTTGAAGAAGGTAACTTTAAATTTAAAGAGTCATCTTAACTTCAGTAGTCAACGGATTTAGTGGAAACAATCTTATAATTGATATCATCATTTAAATTATAAAAAGCATTGAAAGGAAACAGCCAAAAAAAAAAAAAAGGGGGAGGGGGGTTTAGGAATGAAAATTGTACAGAAATACAAATTAAAGCAGCAAGAGGTCCAAACTGGAGGGCAGTACATTTCCATATCCTAATATGCTAATAAGGATTCTTTTAGTTCAAATAAGATCGGTAGTCTGGAGATAAAAGAAAAGAGATTGCATATGTGAGAATTTAAATCTTGCATCTTGTGATGCATCCAAAGCCAATAGTAAACATTTCAAAAATTTTAAAAATAAAAAAGTTTGAAAATAAATTTCTTCTGGATACCTGTAAAATTTTCTCTTAAACATTCTCAAATTTCTTAGAGATAAAATTAATAAAGAGTGATATATATTTGGATTCTTGATTGAATGATTGTTTTGTAACATATATTAAAATGAATGTCTTTGATAATATTAAAAACAATGCAATTATATCTTTTTTCAAGATATAAGAACTTATAGTGAACATAAAGAAATATATTATTTTAAATTTTTATTTACAATCCAAAAAAATCTGCGTAAATCAAGAGAAATATATTTCAAGTTTAGCTAAGACTTTAGACTTGCACTTGCCGAGGTAGAGCCCACCTTTTTCTTGATAATTAATGATGAGGTTTCATTTATTCCCCAGCTGGATTATAATTCTACCAACATCACCGAGGTAGGTTTTCCTTCATCTTAGTCATTTATTCACGTACCAAACTGAACATCATATGGGTACTGTTCTGTTCCCCACCACCTTCTTAATGTGAACGTATAAACTTGCAGATAATATTAATTGAGAAGATGAGATCATTATGGGTTGACAAATATTGTCTCTTTGTGTTTGTCTTTGCTTCATTCTCTCTTATAATTATGTGTTGTGCCCATTTATAATTAGGTTGGCCTACTTTCACAAAGGCCGATGAGGACATTTTATCATCACAAAATTATATTATTCGTGCCTAGCATTTGGAACTTATTTTCTTTTTATTTTAGTATCGATTTCGATATACTCAATTGGATGTAACCTTTTAAATCTTAATCCTCCATCATAGTTTGAATAGGAAATCTTTGAATTGAATGCTTATGCTTAAATAATTAACATGTTCATTTGAAAATATTAATATTTAAGATTTAAATCTAATCATATGGGAGTTTAATATAATTTAATATTAAATTTATTTAATTATATATTGATTTGATAAGTGATTTATTTCTTGAAATTGTTTTGTTTGATTTTTATAAAAGATTTAATAATAGTTAATGCAATTGATCATAAATATAATTTCTACTCCTCTGAATAATTTTATAATAAAAAAAACTTTACAAATTATATGTGGACATGTTGTCAACGTCAAGAATTTGAGCTTTCTTGATGTATTTTATAAGATTCAAATCAACTTTGTTGATTTCATCCATATCTGAATTAAGTTGAGATTAAGGCATGCATGACAACCTACTTTTATCATTACAAATCCATCTTAGTGTCAACCAGTCAAAGATTCCACTTCTATGTGACTGAGAAACAAATGAAATGAACCCCATTTGGATCAAATTTTATTCAATATTCCCTCCATTTTATTTTATTTTTATTTTTAATCCGTTTTTGAATTTTTCCTATCTTTATGCTTATTTAGGTAGATTTTATATGTATAAATTTTTTTCAAATTCATAATTAAATTTAATAATTTATGTATTTGTATGTCATGTAAAATATGGACAATTAATTCGGATATCAATATTTGTTTTATACAAAAATCATATCTTATAATTTGTGTTGACATAAAAGCATAAAATATATTTGTTTTGTTAAACTTATATATGATTTTTATTAAAATTTTAAATTATATCATTTTCATGTATTTTTACATATTATTTTTATATTGTGTCATTATATTGTATTTTAAATTATCAAATCTACTCATAACCTCCAAACATCAGTTTTAATATAATACTAGTTGATCCAAAGATCAGCTGACTTTGTTCTAATTTTTTGTTCATTTCGTCTATATATTTCAAAATGATATTTTATTTTCTTTTTTAATGCTTAAAATTTTTATTTTTTATATTTAAAAACTATCTTTCATATATGTTGTTAGTCACTATAAAATATCAAATTAATAAAAAAAATTAAAAATAAAAATTATTTATACCAAAACCAAAACTTTAATTTTAAATTCCATAAAATCAATACAAAATCGAAATTAATATTTTGATATGGAAGGAGTATAATAATAAGTAAAAAAAGTTATTTAGCACAATAAATTTTATAATTTCCCACTTAATTCTATTCTATCATATTAAAAAAAGTTATTTTGCACAATGTGTCTCATAATTTCCCACATGATTCTAGTCTATCATATTAAAAAAAAAAAAGTTATTTAGCAAAATAAATCTTATAATTTCCCACACGATTTTATTTTGTCATATTCAAAGGTGAGTCCACACGTTATGTAGAGTTTTCATAGACACTTTTAAAATTTAAAACTAAAATTAAAATTTTAAAAATTTCTTTAAATACATCTAAAATTTTTCTTTGAACGCTATTTTTAATTTTTTATCCTTTCTGATCCATTCATTTCTGCAAATAGGAGTCCAGAGCTAAGCCTCCCCTCCATTGTATAACTTAAAAAAGCTATAAACATTGCTTACCAAAGTGATTGCGGGAATCATAAAATTAATAAATTTGTTGATATATTTATATATATTATAAATATATATTTAAAAAAAAATTTAATCTGACAATGATCATATTAACACGAAAAGATAGATCTATTTTCTTAATTAAAAAAAAAAAAGGATTTTGTAAAATTTTTGTCTTTGACTGACTGTCTGTGGTCCCTTCTTCCTCGGCCCTCGTCATCCAATATTATGACCCAAAAAAATATTTTTTTGCCTTCATTTTATTTTATCAATATATAGATATTCTTTGGAATCTCTTATTCTCTTTTGTCGCCCACTAACCCTTTCGAGTTGTCCCTTTTAACCTTTGGTTTCGTGTTGGTCCAACTGCTGACTCACCACAACTTTTTGACCATGCATGTATCACTCACTCACGCCATAAATCACTTACTTTTACCTTTTGTTTTTTTTTTTTTTTTCGTCTCTGATGATCAACAATTTACTTAATACAAAATTTATTAGAGGTTAATTTGTTGCTGCCTGTTCTAGGTTCCCTTGACCCACGTCAATAAAATATTTTGTCGTATGTAAAAATAAATTTATTTAAATAAAATTTATAAAATTTTTATTGTAAGTAATTAAATAAATTTTTTTAAAATTAAAATTCATAGACTAATATTATATAAAAATAATTATTGAAAATACTGTTTATAATTAAAATTGGACCAATACTTATTCAACATTAAAAACTTTATCAAAATTTTTAATAAAACTACCCATCTAAATATATATATATATATCATAATTTATTGAAATTTTAAGTTTTTTTATGTAGCTTCAAAAATTTTAGTTTTAATTTTTTTTATAAGATTACATGTCTAATAGATAAATCTTGCATATGCTGGGATACTATTTTTACTTTTGTTACTTTTTTAAAAAATATTTAAAAAGTATTTTTATATTTTAATTTATTTTTGGACTCAATTTGATCAAATCTATTTTTTTATTTTTATATTTAATAAATTATTTTTGGATTTTTTTTTTATGGACTCACTTGATATCAAGAGTATTTGATTTTTTCCCATCTTTTTCTTTTTTTATTTGATCAATATTTTTAAATATTTTAACTATTTTAAATGTGGGGCCATCAATATTATTATTAAAATATTTTTTCCTTTTTTTGTTATTTTTTTAAATTGATATTTTTTAAGAAATAGAATTAATCAAGGTGTTGATGTCACACTTGGATTTAATTTATTTTTTTTTACTTTTTTTTTAGTTTTTTTTTTCTAAATTTAATATATAATTTTTTTAAGAAAAGCTTATTGTGACTAATGTTGTGTGGTAACTCAACTTTCCTTTATTTTTTAATTTTTTTTATCTTTTTTAAGTTTTTTCTTCCTTTCTTTTTTTTTTTTGTATTAAATCATTTTTTTAGAAAAAAATGAATGTTTATAAATGGCACTCTTTTTCATTTTTTTGCCTTTCACTTTTTCCATTTTTTTAATTAGATAAATTTTATACCAAAAGAAATTAGTAAATAAATTTTTTTAAGACAAATATCAATGGAGGTACGAAAGACAAAGCAACTCATATTCAATGGGATTCAATTCATTTGGACCCTGTTATGCCTATTTTACTTAGTCAACAAGGTCAACTTTCTTGGTTGCCTAGTCAGCATTCACTCAACTACCACATTGCCTTACCTTAAGAATTGGTTTGTCCCTTTCCAAAGAAAGGCTCGCCACACATTTCCACTAACATCCTATAAAGGCATCATTTTAGAACTAAACACTTGGCCTTCAACTTGCCTGAGACCATTAAATGCATCTTATGCTTGCCTGAGATCATTAAATACAGTTTACAATCACCTACGTGGACCCTTCTCTAGCTCTATGCAGACTTATCATCAACTATCAACTATCTTAGTCAAGTCATCGCCTCGTTTCATATATAAGGTAAATAGAAGGCCTGGGTACGTAAGATTTAAACATTCTCTCTATTATAGTTTTCTCCACACACTTTACCTTCTTCCTCACTTACCCTTAGATACTTCATTGACTTGAGCGTCGAAATGTATCTTGGAAAACCAACTCTAGTGACCCTTGACCATGTTTTTTGCTACAGATCTAGGTTTCTTCACCTTTAACCTCTAACTAAGTTCCCTCCAACTAAGACACCTAAAAATACCATTAACAATTGGCATCATCTATGGGAAATGACTCCATGTCTCACTGCCACTCTTTTGAAGCTGAAATAGTAAGACTAACCATAAATGCAACCACCCAACCTACAGTTGTCTCTGATGTAGTAGTCATACTACCAACCTTTTATAAATCCCATCACCAAACCTTTTTTCGTGAAACCTATAATATAATCTTATTTCTCCATTCCCTAGTAAACCATATCATTAAATGCATGGACTATAACCATTAGGGTATTATCAAAACTTGATGAGAGTTTTATCTCCAAACATGACCTTAACCCCCCATTGGTCCACAACATTGTCGCTGGAACCTCAAACCTAACATCCCAATCACCTCTTGTGCAAGTTTAATTTTGACAACCTATTAATGCCACTAATTGGCAAAATATTCCCCTACCATTTCAACTATGCATATTACGTTACCACTTTCACATATCCCTATTTACCAAACTAACATGCAACAACCACCATTAGAGTTTTACCGTGTACTGATAAACCAAATCCAGTTATTAAATGTCTAGGTAGCCACCTAGCAAAGATTGCTTCAACAATACCAATAAGCTATCCAACAACCCCTTAAGAAAGACCTCACCCAAGGGAAAACTTTTCTTTTTCCTTTTGGGAACCACCACATATCCCTAACCAGCATGAAAAATGTTACCCCTAATCCATCCAAGATAATACATACCCTAACGAAGCAACAACACAAAACTAAATCCCCTTAAACTCAACCTAGTGAATGAGCGTTCTACAAAAGGAGCTAGCTAACCTTAATAAAGAGAAAAAGAAAAATCTATAATGGTTAAAGGATAACCACAACCCTTTAACCCTTTTAATCAAATAAGCCAATGTCCTTACATTTTTTAAACTCCCAAAAGAAACCTATAATAGGGCCACTAATGCAAAATACTACTTAGATCATTTTAAGACTTTTATGGATTTGCATAATGCCTTAGATGCAGTCAAATGCAGAGTTTTTCCAACAATTTTGCAAGGTAAATCCCATATGTGGTTTTACTCTATGGCTCTAGCAATTGTCGATAGCTTTAACATGGTTAGTAGGGTAGTTCTTGGCCCACTTTCTCAGTAGTAGGTTCATGGTGTGCTTATCTGCAAGCTTGTTGGCCATAAAGTAGAAGCCTGATGAGATTTTATAGCAATACCTAAAAAGGTTTAATGCATCCATCGTAGAGATTAAGGACTTCAACATAAAGTAGGCCATCTAGGCTTTTATTTTTGAGATTAGAATGACCACCTAAGATATTCTCTAATAGAGAACAAACCTGAGCAATTGTACTAGCTTTATAAAAGAAATTAAAAATTTGCTAAAGCTAAGGAATTTAAAGCTACAAGTAGAGCAAAAAAGTGTGAATAGCACCTTAAGCATCTGTGAAGTGATAATAGGTAGATAAAAACTTTCAGCCAATAGTTTCATGACAATCGTCAATCTCATAATTAGTTTAAAAGAAAAGACTGGCAGCACGACACCAGTCAAAACTCCTAGCTATAACCTAACCATTACCAAACCATAAATCAAAATGCCATTACCCAACAGCCCTTCCTAAGAACCAACCAAAGACCTAGCCAAGCGTGACTAGTGCCTAGAAGTCCTAACAACCAACCCCTACCAAAAGACACTACAATTACCACTCAATAAGAAGTCATTCCATTGAAGAGTGTGTAGCCCTCCAAAAGGAGCTTGAATAGTTAGAGGGCTTAATTAACTACCAATCTACTAGCTAATAAGGCATGGGTTCTTCCCAATAAGAAGACGAAGCTCATTTGGCGAAGGTAGCTAGCAAACGTCCTATCCAAACAATAATCCATGTTATCATGGTGGTAACAAAGAACTAGGCCAATAGCAAATCAAAACACAAATCCCATTTGTGTAGGTTTATGGCCATTAACATAGCACCTAAAAAGAAAAAATTAAAGGATTGGCAGGTGCAATTCTCAAAAAAAGATGATACGGATGTTTTAGTCGATAATGGCATCATTCTTATAATGGTTTCGACAACTATCGCCAACTTTCAAGTATAAAGAATCTTGGTGGATAGTGGAAGTGTAGTAAACCTTATACAGTACCAAACATTCAGGTAGATGGGATTTTCAAATAGTGATCTAAGACTGTGAAGGCCTATATTTGGTTTTGAAACCAGCTTATCATCATGAAAGGATCCATCATTTTGCCAATTACCATTAGAGATGGTGAGCACATGCCCATAACTATGGTAGATTTCTTTATCGTGGATCAACCTTTAACATATAATGTAATATTTGGCAAACCACTAATGAAAAAAAACAAAGATGGTCACTACTATTTACTACTTCAAGGTTAAATTTCCCACTCTCACAAGGTTGGGTTTTAAGAACCATTTAGGTGATAGCCTACCAATGCCACTTGTTGTCCTTACAATTGACATAAAAAGAAAACATAATAGTTGCTTGTAATAGTTGAAACAACAACACCTTATCAACCCCACTTTAGCCCAAACTCTCAACATTGACAACTTAGACGTCTACAATAAGACTAGAGATATAAAGTTCACCATATCGAGCAAACAATACCAGTGTACTTGTATCCTTTTAATTCAAACTTAGTTAGCAAAATGATTTTCTTGCTAAACTCCAAAGTAAAAGGTACACTACATTAGTTCTAACGGCATAATACAGATATCTTTACTTGGTCCATAGTAAATGTTATAAGTATAATTGAGCATGTTATCATTCACAAATTGAATGCAGACCCAACTGCTAAGCTAGTAAAGCAAAAAAAAGAGGCATTTTACCCTCAAGCAGATATAAGCAATTCGAGAAAAGGTTGATAAATTGTTGGTGGTAGAATATATCAAGGAGATAACAATGTTGTAATGGTGAAAAAGACAAATGGCAAATGGCATATGTGTGTAGACTTTACAAATTTGAATAAAGCTTGCCTTAAAGAAAGTTTCCTCTTACCTTCTATTGATCGGTTGGTTGACTACTCTACGGGTCATAGATACTTAAGTTTCATGGATGCATTTTCAGGGTACAACCAAACCAAACTAGCCTGGTCTAACCAAGAAAAAATGTCTTTTATAATTAAAGATAGTCTATTTTATTGCACGATCATGCCCTTTTGACTTAAGAATGTAGGAACTACTTACCAAAGGTTGGTTAATAAAATTTTCAAAGAACATATTGGATGGTGATTGGTGATTTTTGTAAGCACACAGATCATTCAAGTAATAATAGTGACTGAAGTCAAGATATCATTCTCATAAAGATTAGCTAAGAAATCCAGGCTAAGTACCTATTATTGCCACACTTTATCTAAAGTTAATTTATTCAATTATAGGAAACATTACTAAGCTAGCTTCAATAAGAATGTAAAAAAAAGGACAAGAAATGCACATAATCAAAAACTTGTTGACTAAATGTAAGGTAAGCATATTTGAAAATCTTAAGTAAAACAGTAGCTAAATTGTATTGAAATAACTTTAAAATCATTGAAAAGTAAATCTAAGCTATGAAACATGAATGGGGAAGCTAAAATAACAAACAAATAGCAAGTGAAAACTTGAAACATGAAATTTGAACATAACCTAAAATAACTACCTCTTGACTACCACTAACTACCTTTCAACTTCCAAGCAAAATGTGATCTTAATTCTACATAAAATTGATCCAAATAGAATCTTAGATGTAAAAAAAAAAAAAACAATGAAACATGAATAAAAAAAAAATTGAATTAAGATTATTCAAGAGAAATTGCAAGGAAAAATGAAAAATTTTAAAAACAAAACTAACTTTAAATTTTGGAATTATAACAAATTTGAAATGAAAAATTAGATCTATAATCCTATAGTGTAAATGAACAAAAACTGAGATAAGCCAACTTAGATCTACAAGTTAACTACAAGATCCAACCAAGAAATCAATCAAAATAATGCATTTACAAGCTCAATTAACTTCCATAAAAATTAGCATAGAAAATGTAAAAATAAAGCAATTGACAAGAAATTAAACAAACAGCATGTAAAAGCATGAAATTAAAGGCAAGGAATCATCAAAATTGAAGTAAATAAGTAAATTAACAAGTGTAGAATAGATCCAAAATCAACCAGGTACCTAGCATGGAGAAAAGCCACCATAAGTGCTATCACCACTTGCTGCCTCCTCTACTGCCAAATTTCTAGCCAAAATTTTGATGATTTTTAGAAAAAAATGCAGAAAAAAATTTGATAATGAAAATTTTCAAATTTATAATGCTATGAATTGAGAGTTTGTAAAAAGAAATTGAGAAAGTAATCTGGTGTGAGATCTAATGTGAAAATCACTGGTAGTATGGTGCTAAAAATAGCCAAATAGCTTTAAGAAAGTAATGAAAAAGCTTGTAAATGTGGATAAAAACTTAAATAAAATTAAATTGCATTACTTGAATCTTAAAAGTACATGAAAATTAATGGCAAAAAATGTAAATTTTGTTAGAAAATTAAAGGTGTTTTCTCCCAAACAATCATATAAAAGAACAAGGAGGAAGTTACTTAAGAGAAAATTAACAAGAAATGTAAATCCTAAAATATACTCCTCATCTAAGTCTCTTCAATCTCCTTCTCCTTGGCCAGCCACTACTTCTATTTATAGGCCAAGGATGATGTGTTCCAACTAATCAAATTTTAGAAAAAAATGCCAGCTAGGATGCCACATGTACAAGATATTTCTATATCACCCAAGTTTACTTCATAAGCTTCCTAGTTTGTTTCTCTTCACTTCAGTTCTCTTCAAGCTCTCTTTATTTGATCCATTGAGCTTTAAAAAGTTAGAATTATAACAATGAAAAGCCTCTAAAATGCCACATCAACTATTGATTATTGGTTTCCCATTTAAATCCAAGAAAAGGCACTAATTTTAACTCTTGCAAGTCATGATTCATCAAACGGTTCTAGTGCTTCCTTATGGAAAGTTTTGGGCACCACTTTCTCCTTCATCTTTGTGAAAATCCAAAAACTTCCAACTCCAATTGTAACTCCAAAACTGCTTAAATTCAATCTCTTCTTAATTAGCTTATACAACTTTACTACAAAGGTGGCAAACATTTAAATAAGCTAAAAAGGATAAATAAAAAAAAATTGTAAGAAATAAATCTTGAATTGAAGTTCATTTAACCTATAACAAGCAAAAGAAGTAATGAAGGAAAAAGTAGGAAACATCTCCCAAGTATGGCATTGAAGCTAGTTCACACTAGTTTTTGCCAAACAGAGGTTTTATGGCAAAAATGCATCCAAAATGAGTCCAAAAGCTACACTTTTCCTCTTTTTCCATATTTTTACTAACATATTGAGTATTTAAGCAATTAGGAGTATATTTGCCACAAATTCTAAAGGATCAAGCAAATATTCACTAGAAAATGCCTTAAAAAGGTATGAAAATCACTAAAATTTTAGTGTAATCAGGCTATCCTTTGAAGCATATGAAAATGATATGCTAGTAAAGAGCCCCTACTTAGAACAACATGTATAAAACCATGTAGAAGATTTTTCAATTTTGTGTCGATATAACATAAAACTGAACCTTATCAAGTTTACTTTTAGTGTAGAGGTAAGCAAGTTCCTTAGGTTTATGGTTTCCAATAGGAGCATTGAACCAAAGCTTAAAAAGGTTATAGCTATCTTGGATATGAATCCCCTGTGAATAACTAAGGAGATGTAAAAATTAACAAGGCAAGTGGTAACCCTCAATAAGTTCGTATCTAAGTTAGCCGACAAATGCTTACCATTATTCAAAGTCCTTTGAAGCATTACTAAGTTCAAGTGGGGTGTTAATGTTAGAAACTTTTCAAAGAATTAAAGCAATATCTCTAAATATCTCCATTCAACACCCCTGCTTGCTAGTTTTATCTTAGCAACCTTTGTATGTCTACTTGGTAGCTTCAGATGAAATAGTGGTTGTGGTGTTAGTTCAAGAAGAAAATGAAAGCCAGATCTTAGTATATTATGCTAGTAGGACACTACAGAATGGAAAAGTTAACTACACACAGTTGGAAAAGATTGCCTTCGTTTTAATAGTAGCTGCCTACCGACTAAGGCAATATTTCCAAGCACATCCCATAATCATGCTAACTGACTAGCCCCTCAAAAAGTTATTGCACAAGATAGACACTTTTGACAGAATTATAAAATGGAGTGTCGAGCTTAGCGAGTTTCACATTGAGTATAAAACCAAGAAAGGTATCAAAGCCTAGGCTCTCTTAGACTTCCTCGTTAAATGTTCCTTTACACCTGAAGTTAAGTCCTCGCTAAAGCATGATGAAAAGCCCTAACCCAACCACTAGAAAAGGAAAAGACAAAAGAAATAAATGAGCCAACCTAGATTCCTACCCCACCCTCAACTCATCTAATGTCTCCAAATATCTATCCCTTTACCAAAGTAAACTTGGATGTCGTATGTTGATGGTTCCTTAAGGAAGGATAGTTTTAGCGTAAGAATGGTAGTATGGCCTATCTTTTAGGTTCTCCATCTCTAATAGTGTAGTTGAATATGAGGCACTAGCTTCAAGGCTAGAGTTGGCAACTAACCTAAATTGGGTATACAAATTCATAACTGGTCACCCGCTAGGTGAATAGCGAATATAAAGTGAGAGATTTTGCACTTGTCGAGTACCATGCCTTCATCCACCAACTCAACTAGCCCGTTGTAACCCTATCCCTTAAACAAGTCCTTTATGTCAAAAACACCAAGGCTGACTCATTATCCAAGCTAGTAGCCT
This sequence comes from Durio zibethinus, assembly GCF_047325235.1. Classification (NCBI taxonomy): domain Eukaryota; kingdom Viridiplantae; phylum Streptophyta; class Magnoliopsida; order Malvales; family Malvaceae; genus Durio; species Durio zibethinus. Next base: position 18,457,954 of record NC_143165.1, read on the forward strand.
CTATAAAAATAAAAAAAGCATGAGAAAATCCTATTAGAGTATGTATCGACACCTTGATACATACAAGCCTTATCTATCTTGTACATAGAAAAAGATACTTAGATGACCCTTATTAAAGCCTATCTTAAAAGAGAGCACCCTTTTAATTTGATAAAAAGCAAGAAAGTTTAGAAAAAAGTAGCTCGATTCACATTATTCGAGGATACTTTATATAAGAAAGGTTTTTCAACCCTTTCCTCAGGTGTCTGTCACTCTATGAAACTAAATATGTCTTAAAGGAAATCCATGAAAGGCTATGCGGTTATCATGTAGGTAGGTAAGCACTTGTACATAAAGCACTACAATAGGGTTATTATTGACCCACCATAAAGAAACATGCAATAGAGTTAGTTAAGAAGTGTGACAAATGTCAAAGGTTCACCAAAGTCATACAATAACTTGCAGAAGCATTTAACTAGATTTTTAGCCCATGGTTATTTGCATAATAGGGCATTAACATCCTAGGTCCTTTCCTTGTAAAGATCACCTAAAAAAAATTCATGATTGTAGCTTGTGACTACTTTACCAAGTGGGTTGAAGTAGATCCTGTAGCCACCATTATTGTTAAGACAGTGGATGATTTTGTGTGAAAGTACACTGTATGTAGATTTGGTTTTCCTCACACCATTATAATGGATAATAGGACATAATTTTAGGCTAACAAATTGAAATGGTTTTACCAAAACTTCAAGATACCCTTCATGCAGAACTTAATGGGTCATTTCTAGACCTATGACTAATTAGTGTCTATAAATTAGAAGATTTTCACCGTCTTAAAGAAGAAACTTGACAAAATAAAAGAGACTTAGGTGGAAGAAGTCTTTGGTATACTTTAGGTGACTAAGATTATAAACCATTCAGTAATAGGAGAAACACCATTCATATTGACTTATGGGACAAAAATGGTGATACCTGCCAAGATAGCTGTAAATACACTCCGAATAGCACACTTCGACCTTTAATAGAACGAAAAAGCTCTAAGGGCTAACCTAGATTTGTTATAAGAAACCATAGACCTACCTAAAGTCAAAATGGTTGTTAAGGCCTAATAGGTTACCAAATACTACAACTCTTAATTCATGCACAAACATTTCCAAGTGGGTAACCTAGTGCGTAGAAACTATGAAACTAGTAAACCAACTGAAAAAAGAAAAAAGTTGTCGCTTGATTGGGAGGGATCATACAAAATCTCTACTATCATTGGATTTGAGGCTTACATGCTGAAAGACATGGGGGTAAACCTATACCAAAGACATAAAACGCTATCCACTTGACAAAGTACTACATTTGACAAGTGTCCACCATCAGGTCTTTTAAATTTATTAAGTATTCTTTTTTCCATTAGTTTTCTTTTCATTTGTATATTTGGGTTTCATCTGCCCTTTTTCTTATAAGAATTATGTATAAAAAAACCAAAATGAAGAAGAATGGCATCTTATTGCCTTATTCCAATCATGTTGCACAATCCATCATTTACTGTGTTAAGGCTTCAACGCCAACACGCTCAACTTGCCTTGAACATCATTATTTATTTTATTAAAAATCCTGCACTGACATGCTTAACGTACCTTGAGTGCTATCATTTTATTACATTAAGGCTCTTATGCTAACACACTCAATGCTCCCCGAATGCCATCATTTTACACACTTAATGCACCATCTTCATTTTATTTTTGGATCAAAGTGAAAACACTTTAAATATAAAATTTTTTTTTACTCTTTTCTATTTAGGTAGAGCTTCAAAAATATCTCTAATTTAAAGGTTTTCAAGTTGCTGCACAAAAATTGGGATAACATCTCACATAAATAATAACCACCAAGAGTTCGGCCAGATCATGATAACTATATATAATTGAGATACTATCTTATTTAAAAATATTTATTTTTTTAAATATATTTTTTAAAACATATGCATGGTGTGCATGAACATAATAAAAATGAATGAATGCATGAATGACATGATATGAATGCATAATGATTCAAGAATATATGACATAATAAGAATGAAATGTAAATGCATAGATGGCATCTAGGTTAGGGTTTAGGGTTTAGAGTTTAAGATTTTAAATTTAGGGTTTCATGGTTTAAGGTTTCAAATTTGGGGTTTCATGAAATTTGGGGTTTCATAAAATTGTGCATGTGACAAAAATAAATTACAACAATATTATTGGTAAAAATGTAAATATGCATGAATGAAAAATACATGACAAGGGAACAAACTAATTACAAACCTAGGCATTTACAAAACTAAATTACAAATAACATGTGCAAGTGAAAACAAGTGAAAAATGGATCAAACTTTTTTCAAATTTTGAAAAAATGTTCTGCCATTGTTCTTCATTAAAAGTTAACCAAACAAACATCAAAACATCAATAAACAACTTACTAAGCTACATTTTTTCATTGAAAATTAAATCAAACATATAATAAACTTGATAAGCATAGCAAAAACACAAGTCATTACACATAAATCAAACAACATTTAGCTAAAAGTTAAGAAAGAAGATCCGACCAAGCATGGGGATGGCTTGGCCAAATGCCCCTATAGCCATTTCACAATCATACAATCATTCATTAAGCCAAATCATACCTTACTTGCTTACCAAATCATCATATGAAGGCATATAGATCTAAGACGAATTTAACCAAACATGTAGTAAACTAAAAAAGCAAAGAAGTCATGAACAACTAGAACATGAACCAAACACCAACAAATATCACTAACCAATCAAAATTCATGTAGAAAACAAATAAATTCATCATTTAAACATCATAAACAACCTTTTAAAGTAAGAAAAACAACATGAAGAGCCAAAAAAAGGTTTGACCATGGTGAAGAAGAGGTTGGTCGAACCTTCAAATGGTGTTAACAGTGGTCTTAAGTTTTTATTGCTTGCTTTTCTAACTTCAATTCAAGCTATAAACTACTTGAATGAGGTTTGATTCAAGCTTTGAGTAGAAAAGGAAATGAACTATAAACTTTTAAGAAAACAAAGAAAATGAAAAAATCAATATGAAAATGTTATGGAAAATGTGATGAGAATGCCAAAAACACATAATAAAAAGTAAAGGAATTATACCTTTAAGGTAGCAAAGATTTTTTTCTTTTTTTTTTTTAAACATTTTTTCATTTCTTTTTTTCTCTTTTCTTTCAAGCTACTACCCAACCTCCCTTCTCTTTTTCTTTAACATGAAATCCAAGCAAGAAAAAGATGGAAAATATCCCCCATAATAGAATCTTAGCCCTTAGATTGAAAGTCCATTCCATGGTCCATATTTCTCCATTATTTTTTTTTTTGCAAGGTGCCATCTTTCGCCATTGGATCAAGCTCTCTAAGATGAACCCATGATCCATAATGCACACTATTGACTATTGGATTTTTAATGCCGTTAGAACCAAGTGAAAAGACCATTTTACCATTTATTATAAAGTTTTCTATTTCTAGGCCATTTTCTTAAAAAAAATGTTCCCTTATCCATTTTTATGAATTTAAAGCATCAAAAATCATAAAATAATATGGTATTAAGATTTAAAATTTTTTGTGAAAAACTGACATTGGAAATGTTAAATTATGAAATTATCCATAAAAGAGTATTTTAGTAATTGCACACCTCCTAAGGTACTGTTATGATTTCGAATGTACCAAAAATCATCAAATATTTTAAAAACATGATCTAGAAAGTTTCAAAAAAAATTAAAGTTGGAAACATCAATTACAAAAATACCTCTAAAAGATATTTTCATGATTTCACACTTTTCAAGGTACGATCTCGGTTTTAAATATTCAAAAAATCATCAAATAATATTAAATCATGAGCTAAAGCTTTTCACAAAGTTTCAACTTTGAAAAGCTCAAATTATGAAATTACCTTTAAGGGTATTTCTATAATTTTATGCCTACTAAGGTGTGACCTGTATTTTTAGTACACCAAAAATTATTAAAAAATTTTAATTATATCAGAATGTTTTAACAAAAATTCAACTTAAAAAAGATCAAATTACAAAAATACCTCTAAGGGTATTTCGATAATTTTATACTTTTTGAAGTGTGATAAAATTTTTTAATGCTTTAAAAATCACAAATTTCAATTTAAAACAACACTGGCTCTAATTTGGTTATGAATTTTGGAAGTTGACCCAAGTTCTAACTGTTTTGTTTGATTTTGACCAATTTTGACTTTGACCAATTTTGACTTTATTTAACTAGGTTTGATCAAGTTTGTCCTTGACGCATTTGGGTCAAATTAGTCTCACTTTTAATCTTACAAACTTATTAAAATTAAAAAAATGTTGGATTTGAACGAAGTTGTATTTCGAGAGCTTCACAAATGGCTAAATTTTGCTTAGATAAAATTAGGTATATACACCCATGAAAACCTAAACCACCCATCAAACCCTAAACCAACCATAAAACCTTAAACCACCTTTCAAATCTAAACACCCTCTAAACCCTAAACCACCTATGAAACCCTAAACTAAACCTCAAACCATGACCTTAAACTCTAAACTCTAAACCCTAAATCCTAACCCGTAACCTAAACTTAAACCAAACCCTAAACTCTAAACCAAGCCTTATACCCTAAACCAATCCTAAACTCTAAACCCTAAACCCTAAGATAGACCCCAAATCAACCTAAACTTTAAAATTGAATCTTAAACCTTAAACCCTAACCTTGACCCCAAACCAATCCTAAGCCCTAAACTAAGCCCTAAACCCTAACATAGACCCCAAATCAACCCAAACCCTAAAATCAAACCCTAAACCTAACCTAGACCCTTAACCTACCCCAAACCTTAAACCTCAAACCAACCCTCAAACCCTAAAATCAACTTTTAATCCCTTTCATGCATTTGCATTTGCATTTCACTTTACTTTATTGTTACATGCATTTTAAATTACCTTGCATTCATACTTTGTCATTCATATTCAATCATCACATATCCATATTATTACTATGTTCATGCATACATGCATCAATTTTATAAATGAAGTTTTTTCAAAGAAAAGCATTTTAAAATAGGTTGATATCTTAAATAAATATAGCCTTTAAGTTCTTGCCTAACAATAGAGGAACTCTTAACGACTATTATTTATGTAAAGTATTATCTCGATTTGCTGGGACAAATTGAAAATCCCTAAATTAAAAATATTTTTGAAACTCTACCTAAATATAGGAGAGTGGAAAAGATATGTTTGAAAAGAATAAATTGTTTTGCTTTTCAAGAAAACAAATTTAAAAATGTTTTACCTTTCAAAGAAAAAATTGGATTTGTTTTCTTTAGAATAAAAAAAAAAAGGAATTACTATTAACCATTAGAATATAACCATTTCTACTAAAGTTTAAGGATAACATGTAGTTAATTGGTACCATTTTTGACGGGTGCTGTAGGGGTGCTAATTCTTCCCCACACATAACTGACTCTTGAAGCCTCATCTAATTTTTGTAGACCTAAAAAATGATTGACGGTGACTCATTGTTTTGTTTTTATCAAAAATGCTTTTAGCCCTATATTTTCCAAATTCCTCTGATTGTCTAGCATTCAGGTTCTTTTCGATCTCAAAGTATCACAATAAATATATATACATACTGAATGTTAATTAAACATGTTCCTAATCATTTCAAATGGCTTGTCTAAGAATATGGATAGATTTAAAAAATTTTTCTGATAGTTTTGCGTTCACATTACCCATTCATAGAGTTCTAGGAATTTTGTGTTTCTCATTACAAAGACTTAAGCAAACTGAAATGGTCATACTTCTATTTGCTCTTATTCTCATGTATTCTTTCATAAAATCCTTAATTAATCTTTCATATTTATGATCACTTTTCAAAGATATCCAAATATCTTGAAGAAGATTTTTTTGTCTAGGAATCAAAAGTGTACCCATCAGCATTTCATATATGATTTGGTCATTTCTAATGTGCATGTAGTCACTCCAAATCAATTCTTAAAAAATGCCATTAACCTTGATGATATGTGATAACTTTATAAAATAGAGTTATTTTAAGTACTTTAATGATTGATTTTTTCTTAGTTCTTAGCATAATAAGAGTTGTTTTACTCCTAATAAGTTCAAATTTCTATTTTGTAGGAAATCATAAAGAAAAGAATGAATTTTGTTAAATTTTGAAGATTATTGATCAATCTTGGATCATTCTTGTTGCATAATATGGATTCTTGAAATGTTTTTGTTATGTTCTTAGAAGTTCTTGGTTTTATTAGAAATCTTTGAGTTAAAGAATGGGAAAAATGCTTAAGGTTGGTTTTGTGGAGTTTAATGGAGTTGGAATTATGTAATCTTGCAGAAAAATGAAGAAAATTGATGCAAGATCCAAGTTAGGTAATTTCACCAATGAATGGGGTAGAATTGTAATTTCACGTGAATGCAAGTCCATGGTAACTTATGTAGGTGCACATGTATGAGATTACTAATCAATGATGTGGTATGATAAGGTGGTAATTCTATTTAGTATTCCTATTTGGATTGGATTTGGATTTCTTATTTATATTAGGATTTGGTATGCTTATTCTTACTTGGAGTAGGATTTGTATGAGTTATAAATACCATTCATTACAATAGCAAAAAAAGAGCTTTTGTTGAAATAAAATTTTGATTTTCTTTAAGATTTAAGACCAAGTTGTGATGCAATTTAAGAGCTCAAGATCAAGGCATGTGAAGATGGATTTTAGAAAGTGAGAACACTTTGGCTGAACATACATTCTTGGTATGCAAGATTTGGTTTTTGGTTTAGTTTATATGTTCTTTAAGTTGCAACATGATGATCATGATCTAGAAGACAAGATTGATTTATAAGACAGATCTACATGTATTTAACTTCAAAAAATATTTTTGGACTCAAGAAATTCAATCTAACAGAAAGTGTGTGCTATCAATTAAAGTCCAAGCTTTGGCTAAAAATTCTAGGGTTCTTTTGCTTATAAATATCTTGTTAAGTCTTAGGAAAAAGGTGTACAAAGGTTGGGGTGATAAACCAATCTTTAGGTTTTATTGTTTTAAGTTTGCTTTAGCCTTCAAACTCTTAGTTTTAATGCTTTATGTTCTTTCAACTTTTTGCTTTTTTAATTTTAGTTTATGCACATTCTTTTTAAGTTTTAATTCAATCAAATTCTATTTAAAGTATGCTTTTCAATTTGGTCTTGCTTATATTTTATTGCAATTGGTTTAAAGATTAATTTCACTATTTGATTTTACATTCATGATGAATGTAAGTTGTGATTTTGCTTTAATTCTTGTTTAATCCATATGGTTTAGCTACTAGTTTGTGTTTATTAATTCAATTGCAAGCTAAATCATTTTTAAGGCTTTCGATTTACATTTTTACGATTAGATTTAAATTTGTTTATTGTTTATATTGCATAGATTGCATGATTAGGGTTTAAATCTAGTTTAATTGCATGAGTTCTACAAGATTCATTTAGTTTGTTTGTTCTTAATTTAAATCAAATTCTATTATTGCTTTCTTATTTGATTTCAAATAGATTGTTGCATCTTTATCATTATTCATAATTGGTTTATAATTATTTGATTGGGTTGCATGATTTGCATAAGATTAGGTTTCTTAGATTCAGTTTATGCATATTAAGTTGATTTCAATTCTATTTTGTTTTAATATGAGTTAATTGTATGTTTATTAGTTAAGCTAAGCTAATTGCATGTTTTAAAAGCTAATTAGGTTTCAGTTTAGTTTGGTAGGTTTAATTTTCAATAAGTTGCATGTAATTGACTTTAATTGGTTAAGGTTATATTCGGTTTAGGTTGAATTACTTCATATTGATTTTGATTCTTGTTTAATTGCTTAGTAGTGCATATTATTTAGGTTAACTATTTTCGATTCATGTTATTAGGTTTATGGATATTAATTGTGTGATTAAATTACTATTATTTGATTTTGGTTTTGATATTTAGGGTTTGTTGATTTTGGTCTCATTCTATTTTGTTATTTACTTTTAGGTTTGGTTGATTTCATCTTAATTCCTTTAGTTCTTTTTGGTTTATGTTGTTTTTATAGTAGTATTGCATGTTTTAGGGTCTATTTTGTTTAGTTTTATTCTAGTTTGATTTCTTGTATCTAAGTATAGCTTTGGGTGAAACAATTTTGGTACTTGTGTCTCTCAAATATACAAATCTCATGAGAACAATATTAATTTACTACTTGTATGATCTATGCACTTGTAGATTCTCATACAAGTTTTTAGTGTTGTTGCCGAGGATGGTTTAGAGTAATGCAATGCAATGCTAATTATTTTGCTTGTAGCTTGGATTTTATTTTTCTTTTTTTTAATCTGTTTGGTTATTCTTGTTTTGTATACCAAGAGCTTAGAGTTTTAGTCTGGTGCCTTTATATAAGGAGATAGAGAAAACACCTAAAAAGATTAAAAAAAAAGTTAAAAAGCAAACAACACTTGTTTCACTAATGGCTAATTAACAACAAGAAATCAAAGAACGCCTAAGGATTATGCTATCCCTCAATCAGATGGTAATCAACCTAGTTTTAATAGGCTGGCCATTCAGGCCAATAATTTTGAATTTAAATTATCTATTATTAATATAATTCATAACTCTGTTCTGTTTCGTGGGTTACTTAGTGATGACCCTAATTTTCATTTGATTAATTTCCTTAAGATTTGTGATACTTTTAAATAAAATGGTGTTACTGATGATGCCATTAGACTAAAATTGTTTCCTGTTTCTCTTAGGGATAAAGCAAAAAAGTTGGTTGGTATCTCTCTCTTCTAGTTTGGTTGCTACTTGGGATAGCCTAGTTTATAAATTCTTGGCTCATTTCTTTCTTCCATCTAAGACGGCCAAAATGTGCAATAATATTACATTTTTTAAAAAATTTGATGTTAAATCCTTATTTGATGTATAAGAAATGTATAAGGAGCTGTTAAGGAGGTGCCCTCACCATGGTTTGCCCAAATGGTTATAAGTGCAAATTTTTTATAATAGGCTAGTGAGGCAAGCAAGGACCATTATAGATGCTGCTACTAATGGGCTTTAATAAGTAAGGTAATGAAATTATCCATAAGGCTAGCAAGTAAAGTGCTAAATTAGTTGCTGCTTGTGAAGTATGAAAGGAGATCAAATTTGAATTCAAAGTAATGGATACTTTAGATAAATAAAATTTGAATTTAAAGCAATGGATACTTTGTAATCTAGTAATTACTATTGGTTTGTTGAATTATAATTAAACTCAGCCCAATCTTTTACTAAAAGGATTGAACTGATCTTATTGTTTATATTTCATATAGATATATTTTTATCTAGACATACAAGGTCTTAAATACAAAAATAAAAGACTAAACACAACTCAAAATTTTTCCTAGGTCTATAACTAATCATATGTATGGATCTTTAGGATTGGTGTATTCTTTTCTATCCTATATCCAATGGTTTCGGGTGATGGATTGAGCCAATTATCACAACTTCTTCTAACCATCCTACATGTTGCCTTTTTTATTCTGTGTTGGAATAGAAACTTATTGTATTAGTAGATGAGATTTTACGAAAAAGTTTCTTGATAGGAGAAATTTTTCTTATTTAAAATTTTTAATGCGAATTTTACACAACATGGGGAAATCGCTACTTCTAATTGAAAAGAAAAAAGAGCTATATCAAATATAATGAACTGATACTCTAGGTTTTCACAAACAAGAATCTTTTCCTTCAATATTCACTCATTATTAGTTAATATAATAACCCTAGCAATTGTATCTATTATGAGTATTTTGATTGGAAATAAAATATTCAATTGATTTTTCATTGAATGACTATTCATCTAGTATACTTTCATGTAAATAGAGGTAAGAAAACTCTATGAAAAAATCATGGTTCAATTTAATCTTGTCTAAGAAGGAATTAGAATACAAATGTGGGCTAAATAAATCAATGGCTAGCCTTGGTCCTATTGAAAATACGAGTGTAAACGAAGACCTGACTAGAAATGATACAGATAAAAACAATAATGGTTGTAGTCATAGCTCTAGTTATTATAATAAGGTTGATCAATTAGTTGGCATTAAAAACATTCATAATTTCATTTTTGATGACACCTTTTTAATTGGGGATAGTAATCAATATAGTTATTCCATATATTTTGGTAGTGAAAATAAAATTTTTGAGATTGACAATGATCATTCTTTTTTGAGTGAACTAGAATTTTTTTTTTTTAAGTTATCATAATTCTAGTTATATAAATAATGGATCAAAAAATGACGATCCCTACTATGATTTTAACTTGTATGATACTAACTACAATTGGAGTAATCACATTAATAGTTGTAGTAACTCTTATCTCCATTCTTAAATCTATATTGATAGTTACATTTTAAGTGGTAATGACAATTACAATGATAGTTATATTTATAATTACATTTATGGTGAAGGTCAAAATAGTAGTGAAGGCAAGAATTTTAATATAAAAACTCAAAATGGTAATGATTTAACTCTAAAAGAAAGTTCTAACGATCTTAATCTATACAATGATTTATGGGTTCAATGCGAAAATTGTTATGGATTAAACTATAAGAAATTGCTTGTGTCAAAAATGAATATTTGTGAATAATGTGGATATTATTTGAAAATTAGTAGTTTAGATAGAATCGAACTTTTAATTAATCTATTTACTTGGGGTCCTATGGATGAAGACATGATCTTTCTGGATCCCATTGAATTTTAGTCTAACAAAGAGCCTTATAAAAATCGTATTAATTCTTATCAAAGAAAGATATGATTAACTAAGGCTATTCAAACAGGCATGGGTCAACTAAATGGTATTCCTATAGCAATTGGGGTTATGGATTTTTAGTTTTTGAGGGATAGTATTGGATCCGTAATATGCGAGAAAATCACATATTTTATCGAATATGCTACCAATAATTTTTTGCCTTCTATTCTAGTTTGTGCTTATAGAAGAGCAAACATGCAAGAAGAAAGTTTTAGCTTCATGCAAATGGCTAAAATATCTTCTGCTTTATATAATTATCAATCAAATAAAAAGTTATTTTATGTATCGACTTTTACACCTCCTAATACTGTTGGAGTGACCGCAAGTTTTGGTATGTTAGGGGATATCATTATTAGTGAACCTAATGCCTATATTGCATTTATGGGTAAAAGAGTAATTGATGAAACATTGAATAAAACTATACCAAAAGGTTCATAGGCAACTGAACATTTATTCTATAGGGGTTTATTCAATCCAATCGTATCATTTAATCATTTAAAAGGTGTTTTGAATGAGTTAATTTAGCTCCATGATTTTTTACCTTTGAATCAAAATTCAATTAAGTAGAGTCTTAAGTTAAATTATTTTCTTTGAATTATGGGTGGGCCAACAAAAGGTCTACACCTAAGAAATCTACTAAGGTATATGAACTTAATGCACTTACTGCTTTTACTTCCCAAATGTCTACCTTAGCCAAAAAGATTGAAAACTTAAGATCCAACCCTTCCCTTAACCTTGTTAATGCCATCCAAAGTCCTTTTATTTCTTATGATAATTGTGGAGGTAACCATACTTTAGATAGGTGTCCCATTAGAGTAGATCTTGTTCATTATGTTGCTCAACCCAAGCAATAATTTAATCTTTACTCTAACACCTACAATCCAAGGTGGATGCAATATCCTAACTTTTCATAAGGAAATAACTAGGGTCAAGCTTCAAATATCTAGACCTATGAACCCATTTAGTTTTTGTCAACCACCTCCACAAACAATACCATTCACCATCCCCATTGATATCACCTAAAAGTATAGTGATTTTATATATCAAATTGGGTGCAAAAAATTAAATTTTGGTTGATCTTTGGTACTTGTATTGTTATTTTCATGATTTTAGAGGACTTGATTTTATGTAATCTATGCATAATAGTGCATATTTGTTCATACAATGCAAAGGAATAGTCAAACCCTATTGACCTAATTCCATCCATCCATGCAACCATGCAACAAACCAAGGGAATTTGAAAAAGTTCAATTGTATTAGACTTGTTCAAGTGGCCAATATGGAGGACTCCTACACCATTCGACCATAACAATTTTTCAATAAGGTTCAATGCAATTCTAAAGGGAAAAGACACTATTCCATGCGGCCAAAAGAAGTTAAGCTACACCATGACTCTTTTACTTAGCCTTGAAGAAATTTAAATGCATAAGGACACCTATCACCCACATCCATTTGGTAATGATAAAATCCACAAAGACTTTAAGCAATTTCATGCTCACTTGGACACCACCCTATTTGAACAAATAAGTTTTTATGCAAAGAGGACTCTTTTGTGTGCCTATTAAAAAATTGAGATAAATGAAGGACTTTTGCCATTTAAATTAAAAAAGGTTGGATGAAAATCAATCATATGATCTTGTAATCCTACCTTAGCCAAACCTACCTAGAAGTTTGAATCAAGATAAAAGCAAGCAATGATCAAACGACCAAGATGAAGTCCCAAAACCCCCATTTAGTCAAAACTCATCTAAAACCTAGAGTCCCATTTGGTTTAAGTACTTTAAAGATGAGGATCAACTTAATCTTTTAGTATTTGAATCTAAATGTGATTCTTGCATATCTATCTCCCTATGGCCAAACCTATGCCTATAAATAGGCAAGGCTATTCACTTTATCACCCCTCACTTTTCTTCTTTTCTCCCTTTCTTCTTTCTTAGTTCTTTTTTTTAGTTTTTTTTTAGTTTAGTTATTGACTTAAGTAATAGATTTGTTAATAACAAAAGCTTTGTTTTTTTTTTTTTTTTTGTCAATTCAAGCAGTAGTTATTTTTCAAAGATCTTTTTCTTTTCAAGCATTCTTTCTTTATAAAGTTTGATTTACAATTTCTTTATTCTTTTTTACAAGTTTCAACCACCATTTCTCTGATGTTTTACAAGTTTAGTTTTATGCAATCATTGATTCAAGTTTACTCTTTTCTATTATAAGCATTTGGTAATTCTATTTTGTTTATTTTTAAAATTTTACTTCTTGTTCTTTTTCCTAAATGATAGTTGGTGAAGTCAAAATCTAAGCCTACATTATTCTTTTATTTTTTGTATTTTGTAATCAACCCTAAACTCATTTGTTTAGATATAAGAATTTAGGATTTCACTTTTGGTAATTGAGAGCTACCTAACATTTACAATTTGTAATACCTTGGGAGAAGATATTGGAATACTTTCATTTTATTACTTGATCTATGTACTTATAGGCTATCCAAAAAGTAGCAATCATGTTTTTGGTGTCGTTGCTAAGGATTATAGTGGTGTTTTCAATATCAATAAAGTTTTTCTAAACTTTTGTATTCTAAACATGTCTTTACTGTTACTTGTTCTAATGTGTTATATTTTTCTTTTCTATCATGTTAGATTTTTATGGTAGTTAGGCTAGAACTTTTGGGAATTATGACAAGCCAACTTTTGAGTAGTCTAAAATCCAACCACCATTTCAAACTTTTCGATCATGGAGCACTTTTGAAAGTTATGACAAAGACCCACTTATAGCCATATCTTCACAATTTACATTGTTAGTTAAAAAGGTAAATACTATTGAAAGAAGGCATAGCCTTAATGATGTCTATTTAGTTTAGAGCTTTTTTGACAATTGTCATGTCTATATGGGGAATCCATAGTGATAGGTGTCAAGATAATCAATCCTACTTTTACCTAATCACCTACAATCAAGAATTTGAGGATTATCTGATTTACCAATGGAAAAATAGTTAAGGGCAATCTTTTACTTTATCATTCACACACACCTCAACATATTCTATGAACCCTTCTATCATAATAGTACTTTCCTTCACCATAAAATCCACCTTAAGAAAAGAAGTCAAATTTGGAAATATTGACCTAATTACTGTAATCCAACAATGAAATAATCCAAAGCCAAATTATATCCATTAAGTACTTGGAAACCCAAATAGGCTAGCTAGCTAATGCCATAGCCAACCATCCATCAGAAACCTTGCCTAGTAATATAGAATCTAATCCCAAGAAACAAGGTAAGGAAGCATGCAATGATATGTACTGTTATGAGGAAGAAAAGACTTATTTTTTTAAAGATGAGGATGACTTGATGGATGAACTCATAATAACGAATCTACCTAGTTTTATGAAAAATCTTGATAAGTATAGTGAATAGGAAAACTTTGAAAAGGATTCAACTAAGAAGGATAAAATGTTAATGCAAGTTGCAAAAGCACTATTGCAAAGTATAAAACTTGAGGTGGAAGGTAGCTATGAAAAAATGGAAGAAAAGTATGAGATTGAAAAAGATTGTATAAAAGACCCCTAAGAAGAAGAAACAACCAAAGAAGAGCAAAATGATAAAGTGCCTATTGTGTTGAGTTGCCTGCATTTGCTAGGGTGATAGACAAAGAAGTGGTGGAAATGAAAGATCATTTTGATGCAATAGAAGTAGAATCAGCTCTATGATCAAACATTCTTGAAGACTAGCACTAGTCCTACTGTAGTTGAACTTGAGCCTTACAGTTTATCCTTACCCTATGAAGATCTTAATTTGGAATTAAATGAGGTGGAAAAACCTATTATTGAAGGTTGTTTTGTTAAAAATATGCTTGAGCTTTTAAAAACACCCATCATTAAGCTTTAGGAAAAAGATAAGAACACATCACCCATTATGATGAAACCTAATATGAAGGAACATTTAGCCTTAGAAACCAACCTATAGTTCCATGGTTGTACCTCTTTCACTGGTATTTAAGCCAGTGCTCACCTATCGTAGTCTAGTTATACTAGAGGTGGGTAACTTAACCATAACAATTGAGCACCACTATCCTATAAAGCCTAATGTTGAGGATGTAGTGAATAAAAAGATCATCAAAAGGGTGGATTCTGGTGTTGAATGTGGGGTAGTTATGTAACCCTTTTGGAAAAAGGTATGGTCAAGCTTGACCAAAACTAGTGTTGTTTGAGAGGTAACCCAAATTTTACTTTCATGGTTTATGTTTTCTTTATTTTTATTAGGACATGTATATTTTGATATTTTTCTTTGAGTTTGTTTTTGTAAGGATGAAGTGAAGCAATGAGGATGCCTCATACAAGTGAATATTTGACCTTAAAATAAATTTATATTTCCTTTTTCTTGTTATCTATTTTGATACATTGTTTAACTTAAAGTGTAAGGAGAAAAAGAATGCTTTGAGAACTTAAATGATTTTTGGAAATTGTGATCCCATTTTTGCTCTTAAACCAAATTAACATACTATATTTCATTAATATACACATTTAGTTGATTTTGCACAAATGTTAAAGATTGACTTGAGTATGATATGAAGTTTAATTATGAATATGGTGAAACTTGAAAGGAAATTCTCTTTGGATATAATTTTTGTACATATGCTTTCATTCTCTTTTAAGGAAATGCTTTGATTCTTGTGGAAGCTTGTGAGATGTGGATTTGCATGAAATTTAAATATATAGATAAGTACTCTAGAATTTACCTACTCAACCTTTGAGGTAAAATTTTAGACTATATTTTACTCAAAAGATGATTTAGGCAGCTTTATGGATTGTTTATTTAGCCACATAATAAAATAATAAGCTTTTTCTTTTATTATTATTATCTTTCCTTTGTTTTTTACCTAACCCAATTATACTTACTTGTAATTATGGATATATTTATGTATGTGTATTATGGACATATTTATGTATTTAGGAGGAAAGGAGGCACAAAAAATGAAAAGAGGCAAAGTAATGAAAGGAAAAGAAAACAACAAATACAGGGTAAAGCTTAATAAAGCCAAAAATGGCTATTTAAAAAAAAAAAAGCATGAATAAAGAATAAAGTGATGCCTCAAGTATTCAAAGTTCAAAAAGCTTTCAAGTGTTTAAATAAGAGTCTAAGGAATTTTAAAAAAAGTAAGCTAAGGGTTTTGAACCTAAAATTTCTTTTTTTCCTATCTTGACCCAAGCCTTACATTACAAGCCTGAAAGGCCTTTTGATCTTGAGTCAAGTATGGAAGTTTAACATTAATGGAAAAGGAAGGGGAAAATGAGCATATGAAGTCTATTGTGTCTTTAAAATGAAATGTGATGAAATGTTTTGCATTCTTTTTACTTGAGTTATTTGCATGAATTAAAGATTGAGTAAATGCATATATGTAAAGAACATAAGATATTAGGAGCTTGTTTTTGAAGAAATTTCTTGTAACTTTGTGTTTATATTCAACTTTGTATTATGCGATAGTGCATGACAAGAATTTTATGTAACTTTAGACTTGTGAATATGTATAATGATCTTTATTTTTGTTAATTTAAGGATTTTGCTTAAGGATAAGCAAAGATTTAAGTGTGAGGGTCTATGATATCATCTAAAAATATAGTGATTTTGTATATCAAATTGGTAGCAAAAATTTAAAATTTGATTGATTTTTGGTACTTTTAATGTTATTTTCATGATTTTAGGGTTTAAGGCTTGTGGATTTGATTTTCGTGCAATCCATGCATAAAGGTGCATATCCGGCTATACAATGCAAAGCAATAGCCGAACTCTATTGGCCTAATTCCATCCATCCATGCAACTATACAGCTAACTAAGGGAATTTGAAGAACTTAATTACATTAAGAATTATTCAAGTGGCCAAGAGAAGAGTTTGCATACATGGAGAACTTTTACACCATCTGACCATATCTATTTTTCAAGAAGGTTTCATGCAAATCTAAAGGCACAAGGACTCTGCTTTATGAGGCCGAAAGAAGTTAAGTTACACCATGACTTTTTTGCTTAGCCTTGAAGAAATTTAAATGCATAAGGACTTCTATCCCCTATATCCATTTTGTTAAGATAAAATCCAAAAGGACTTCAAGCAATTTCAAGCCCACTTGGACACCTCCTATTTGGCCAAAAAAGTTTTTATGCAAGAAAGACTTTTTGTATGTCTATTGAAGAATTATGATAAAGAAAAGACTCTTGCCATTTGAATTAAAGGAGTTTGGATGAAAATCAATCACATGATCTTGTAATCTTGCCTTAGCCGAACTTACCTAGAAGTTTGTACAAAGATAGAAGAAGCAATGATCAAATGATCAAGATGAAGTCTCAAGACCCCTATTCGGCCAAAACTCATCCAAGACTGAGAGTCTCTTTTGGTTTAATTACCTTGAAGAAGAAGATCAACTTAATCTCTTAGTATTTGAATTTAAATGTAATTCTTGTATATTTATCTCCTTATGGTTGAATCTATGCCTATAAATAGGTAGGGCCATTCACTTGTTTCATTATCTTTCACTTATTCTCTCTTCTCTTTTTCTTCTTTCTTAGTTATTTTTTTAAGTTTTTCTTTAGTTTAGTTATTGGCTTAAGTGATAGATTTGCTAATAACAAAAGCTTTGTTCTTTAGTTTCTTTTCTTCAATTCAAGTAATAGTTATTTTTCAAAGATCTCTTTCTTTTCAAGAATTCTTTCTTTATAAAGTTTGATTTACAATTTCTTTATTCTTCTTTACAAGTTTTGACCACCATTTATTTGATGTTTTACAAGTTTAGTTTTATGCAATCTTTGATTCAAGTTTACTCTTTTCTACTATAAGCATTCGGTAATTCCAGGTTTTTTTTATTTTTCAAGATTTTACTTTTTCTTCTTTTAGATCTAGTTTTTGTCTACTATCTTTTACTTCCCAAATGAAAATTAGTGAAGTCAATATCTAAGCCTACATTATTCTTTTGTTTTCTTTATTTTGCAGTCCTAAACTCATTTGTTTAGATATAATATTTTAGGATTTCGCTTTGGTAATTTTGAGCTAGCCAACATTTACAATCTATAATCCTGTGAGAGACGATAGTTGAATACTTTCATTTTATTACTTGATTTGTGCAATTGTAGGTTGTACAAAAAGTAGCAATCACCTACCTCAAGAAAAAAAAACCATCATTGGTGGAGATGTTTACCCAGATTTTGCAAAACCAAGCTACCTTTATTAAAATCCTTGAGGTACAAATGGGTCAAATTGCTAATGCCCTTACTAGTTGCCCACTAAGAAACCTACCTAGCACTACTAAGTCAAACCCTATGAGGGATGAAAATGAGCATTGTAAGTCTATAACCTTTAGAAGTGGAAAAATCCTTAAAGGTGAAACCATTAAACCTACCCATTGAGTAACCTTCAAGAAACCATTGGTGGAAGTATTTGATAAGAAAGATGAGAAAAAAAAAAGTCAAAAAGTCATTGGCTAAAATTGACTAAGCAAGACTAAGTCAAAAATTTCCCTAAGACATAGATTGAGGTATTTCAACCACCAATCCCTATTCTTCAAAGGTTTCATAATAAAAAAGAAAATAAGCAATTTGAGAAGTTTTGGGAAATTTTAAGGGTCTTAAGATCATAATTCCTTTTGTTGATACCATTGAGCGAATGCCAACCTAAGCGAAGTTCATGAAATATATTCTCTCAAAGAAAAGAAGGTTAGGGGATTATGATAACATTACACTCACTGAAAAGTGTAACACCATTTTGCAAAGAAGTTTACTACTTTAGCTTAAAGATATAGGGAGCTTTACTATTCCTTGCACTATTAGTAATCTTTATTTTGATAAAGCTCTTTGTGATCTTGGTGCCAATATTAATTTAATACCTTTATTTGTTTTTTGAAAACTTAGACTAGATGATACGAAGCTTACTTTAATAACCATTAAACTTGCTGATAAGTCTTTCAAGCATAAAAAAAGAGTCATTGAGAATGTTCTTATGAAAGTAGGTAGACTTATCTTCCTAGCAGATTTTGTGGTATTGGATATGTTGAAAGATAAGGAGGTTCTAATGAAATTGGGAAATTCATTTCTAGCTACCAGAAGGCACTCAGTGACATGTAAAATGGAGAACTTTCTATGAGGGTAAAGGATCAATAGGTGACTTTTAACATGTTTAAGGCAATTAAATACCTTAGTGATGTTGATGATTGCCTGAAAGTTGATGAGTTAGATAAAGTAATGAAATATGTAATTAAGGTTGTTAAGAAAAAAATTATCAATTGGTTAGATGCAATCATTATTTGTTTTATTTTTTATAGCTCTTAAGTGAGTCCTATATAGTGTGTGTAAAAGAAAAAAATGACTGTAGTGACAAATTATAACAATAAACTCATCCCTACAATAACAGTTATTGGTTGAAAAGTGCGCATGGATTATAAAAGCTCAACAAGGTAACTAGAAAAGATCATTTTTCATTTTCCTTCATGAATCAGATGCTTGATAGACTGGCTAGTCATAATTCTACTATTTATTGGATGATTATTTTGGAAATAACCAAATAGCCATTGCTCTTGAGGATCAAGAGAATACTACATTTAAATGCTTCTATGGGACTTTGCTTTTAAAAGAATGTCATTTGACTTATGTAATGCACTACTATTTTTCAAAGATGTATGATGGCTATCTTCTCTAACATGGTGGAAGACTTTTTAGTTGCATTTATGGATGATTTTTCTATTTTTGGAGACTATTTTGATTTATGTTTAACCCATCTTGCAAGTGTGTTAAAAAATGTGAAGAAATCGACTTAGTGCTTAATCGAAAAAAGTACCATTTTATGATGAAATAAGGTATGGTGTTAGGCCATAAGGTTTCTTCCAACAGAATTGAAGTTAATAAAGCCAAGATTGAGGTGATTTAGAACTTGCCACCTCCAAATTCGATGAAAGGCATAAAGAGCTTTCTTAAACATGCTGGTTTTTATAAAAGGTTCATATAAGACTTTTCCAAGATCTCCAAGCCATTGTGCAACTTGCTAGTGAAGGATGTGAAATTTAAATTTGATGATGCTTACATGAATGCCTTCCAAACTTTGAAAGAAAAATTGTTGACAAATCCAATTATTGCATGTCCTAACTAGAATCTACCTTTTGAATTGATGTGTGATCCTAGTGATTATACAATGGAGGTTATTTTGAGGGGTTACAATCAGATTTGTATTGGCTTACTTTATTTAAAAATGCTTATGAGTTTGCTTTAAGGTGTTCAAGTGTCCAAGGATTAAAAATCTTTCAAGGAGACATTAGATGCCTTTCACCAATATCTTGGAAGTCAAAATTTTTTACGTATAGGGAATTGATTTCATTGGCCCTTTTGTTTTTTCGCATTACAACTTGTACATATTATTAGTAGTGGACAATATGTTTAAGTGGGTAAAGGCAGCCATTTGTCCTTTAATAATGCCAAGGTGGTGTTGAAATTTCTCAAGAAAAACATCTTTAGAAGGTTTAGCACACCATGGGCTATCATTAGTGATGGGTGTCTCACTTCCACTACAAAATGTTTGAAGCCTCACTTATCAAATATGGGGTAAAGCATAGGATAGCTATAACCTATCATCCTTAAATAAACGGTCAAGTTTAGGTATCGAATAGGAAAATTAAGAAAATTTTAAAAAAAATCATGAATCTTTCAAGGAAGGTTTGATCATTACAACTTGATGATTCCTTATGGGCATATCATATGGTTTTAAGACCTCATTAGGTATGTCTTTTTATCAGTTGGTTTATGGAAAATTTTGTCATCTTCTTGTGGAACTAAAACATGAAGCATATTGGGCCATCAAAAATTTAAACTTGGATGTAAAAGCTACTAGTGAGAAAAGATTGCTCTAATTAAATGAGGTGGATGAGTTTAGACTTCAAGCTTATGAAAATGACAAGCTTTTCGAGAACAAAACCAAGATCTGGCATGACAAAAAGGTTATAGAGAAGCATTTTGAGCCTGGTCAACAAGTCTTGGTATTCAATTCAAGACTTAAATTATTCCTTGGTAAGTTAAAATCTAAATGGGATGGTCTCTTTGAAGTAACCTAAGTATCTCTACATGGGCTATAGAGATAATGGATGTTAATGTTTGGAAAACTTTATAAGGTAAATAGATAGCGATTGAAAAGGTATTGTAGTGGACTTATTGATTTACAAGAAGAAGTTCTTTTTTAGGTTAAACCTAAGTATGAGTAAGTGGAAGAAGTTAGTCAAGCTTAACTCAAACTAGCGCTACTTGGAAGGCAATCTAAGTTTTAATTTTCAGTTTGCATATTTAGATTTAGTTTGTTTATTTTGATTTTTCTTAGGAATAGATAATGTTTTGTGTTGTTTGTTTTTGTTTTTGTAGGAACTAGGGGCAACAAAAGACCTAGAACAAGGTTCAGCAAAGGAGGAGTTTCTACAAAGTTAGTTCAATTTTTGAACTTTAGGGGAGTATCTCTTCCTTTTGTGTTTTTATGCTCTATTTGCACACATTAAGGACAATGTGTCATTTAAGTTTGGAGGGAGAGAAAATTTATGCTAAAATTTTTTAAAATTTTTTATTTTTAAGCTTAGATTGTGATGCTTTGAATCAGAATATTACATCTCATGTTTATTTTCTCATAATCCAATTATAAAACTTTGATTGACTTTGAATATAGCTTTTTAGAAAAGATTGAATGTAGTGAAAACATAAGATGATTTCTGGAATTTTGTTTCTTTTAATTGCAATATTTTTACATTTTTGAGCACTTAGTCTTGATCATTGAGATGCATGTATGTGTAGTTAAGCTTATGTAGATATGGTTTATATTGATCTTTAAAGTTATGTGCATATTTTAAATTTTGTTTGAATATCTCTTAAGGTAAAATCATAGACTACACTTAACTGAAGAGATGATTTAAGCTATCTTTGGATCGTTTGAGCCTTTCAAGCTAACCTTTATTATGTTTATCCCTAGCCACCCCTTTTTAGCCTATTATATATATTCCTTTTCTTTGTTTTTACCTATATAATTAGCCACCCTTTGACTTATTATCTTTATCTTTTTACTTTATCCTATGTGCATATGGATCAATCAAAAGTAATATGAGAGCTATGTTTCATTGGGAAGGAAAAGTGGAGGGTAGAGGTTAAAAATAGCTTTTCAAAGAAAGAAAAACAGAATGCAAAAGGAAAAACAACATGAAAATAGCAAAGTAATTCATGCAAATCAATAAGGAGTTGTTGTTTGAAAACAAAAGAAAGAAGAATTTAAGTTTGGGCATGTTACATTCTTTTAAAAGCTCTCTTATCAATTAAAAGTGTAAATCCTAAGTAATGCATGTTTGGAGTTTATGAGCCTAAATTTCCTTTATCCTACCTTGACCCTAGCCTAACATTATAAGCTTAATAAAGGCTTATTGATCTTTGGTTAAGTTGTGGCTACATTAGTGGAAAGAGTATGTGAAAAGTAAACTTATGAAATTTGTGCATATTTTGAGGTGATTTGCTAATTTAATATTTGCATAGCTTTAGTTGAATGTCTTGCATTGATTTGAGAGAGATTATTCACACACACTTGAAAAATTGTAATTAGAATGCTAGCTTATTCTTGAATGACTTTTATGTTAGATTTATGTTTATGATTTTCTTTTAAGTTATACTCATCATGCAAGTTTTGAAGAAATTTTGAGATTATGATTTATGGGAGTATATGTTCTAATATTTATCTAGCTTATTGCTATTTGGCTTGAGGACAAGCAAAATTTTAAGTTTTGGGTTTGATAACTCTATAAAATAGAGTTATTTTTAGTGCTTTAATGATTGATTTTTGCTAGTTCTTAGCATAATAAGAGTCTTTTTACTCCTAATAGGTTCAATTTTTTGTTTTGTAGGAAATTTTGAAGAAAATAATGAATCTTGTTAAATCTTGAAAATTCTTGATCAGTCTTGATCAATCTTGGATGATTCTTGATGCATAATATGGATTCTTGAAATGTTCTTTGTTTTCTTGGAAATCTTGGAGTTAAAGAATGGAAAAAATGTTCAAGGTTGGTTTTGTGGAGTTTAATGGTGTTGGAATTATGCAATCTTGAAAAAAAATGAAGAAAATTCATACAAGATTCAAGTTAGGTAATTTCAACAATGGATGAGGGTAGAATTATAATTTCAAGTGAATGTAGGTCTATGGTAGCTTATGTAGTTACACATGCATGGGATTACTAATGGATGATGTGGCATGATGAGGTGACAAGTCTATTTAGTATTCCTACTTAGATTTGGATTTCCTATTTATATTAAGATTTGGTATTCCTATTCCTATTTGGAGTAGGATTTGCATAAGTTATAAATACCATTCATTATGGCTAGCAAAAGAAGAGTTCTTATTGAAGTAAAATTTTGATTTTTTCTCTAAGATTCAAGACCAAGTTGTGATGCAATTTAAAAGTTCAAGATTAAGGCATTTGAAGATGATTTTTAAAAGGTGAGTGCATCTTGGCCGAACCATTTTGGTATGCAAGATTTGGTTTTTAGTTTAGTTTATATGTTCTTTAAGTTGCTACATGATGGTTATGATCTAAAAGACAAGATTGATTTATAAGAGTTCTTTTTAAAAAGTTCTACTTGTATTTAACTTTATAAAATATTCTTGGATTAAAGAAGTTTAATCCAACTAAAAGTGTGTGCTGCCAATTAACGTCCAACCTTATGACTCTAAAAAATTACACTTGTGTCTTCATAACGAGGGAAGTCCTAAAAAAATAGTCATGATTTTCTTTAACAAAATTTAAGAAAAAATCATAAATTCATGAGTCAACATAAGTCAAAAAAATGATTACAACTCATTTCAATCATTCTTGTGTGATCTGACATCTCGAAGTCAATCAAGGACAAAAAAACTTTTATTTTTTACTTAGGGCATTTAGACACCCGTCAAGAAACCCAAAAAAAAAATGATCCAAAATGGTAAAACAATAATGGCATTTTCCTTTTTTTATTCCAATAATTATCACAACAATATTAATTATATGAGGAACATAAAAAATTATTTCAACTCCTATGGATGTTCACAAGCATGCAATAACATATCATGTTTTTGGTTATGATAAACATACAACCAAACCAGAACACAAGTCAACCTAGCCCTGATACCAATGAAAGGTCAACTACATGCATGATATATGCAAATATAATTGTAGATATACTTAGTTATTTAACGGAAGAGGAAGCAAAATCCTAACTTGAATTACTAGTCATTAAATAAGATCATAATATGGAAATTGTTCATTTTTATAATGTAAGTCCTTCACACTAAATGTAAGAATTTTTTCACTAAGAGTTATTGACTATCAATCTCTCTTTCTCCTTTTCACCTTTTTTTCTCTATATTATTTTTGGTTGAATGCCATTCTCATCAAGAAAATAGGATACGTGGCAATTTCATTTCTTAAAAGAGTTTGTAAACTGCCTAAGGTAGTTTTTATATTGGTTTTACAATTAAAACAATAAATGCTTGAAGGCAGTTCTTTTTGTAATGTGGGATTAAGCCCACTTATTTTGTGCAGCTATTCTAAAAAAATATTAGTTAATACCTTCATTTAATAAAAAGTTATATTTTTATATAATTAAGTTATAATTTATATTAAAAAATAAATCATCTTCCATATAATTAATATTCTAGATTTTGGAGCTCGACTCTTTTTTTAAAAAAATAACTTGTTTTATTTCTTTTTAACTTTTTTTTAAAAATAATTTAATTCAATTATTTTTAATCAAATGATATGATGGTAGTAGGTGTTCCTACACCTTCTCTTTTGTTTTCAAAATTTTTTTATTTTATTTTTTACTTTATTTCATTTATTTTTATATCTTTTTTTTATTTGTTTACCTTTTTAATTCCATTTCAACTTTTTCTTTTAAAAATATTTTAATTTCTTTTATTGTTTAATGAAATGATGTAATGGTGGTGAGTGTCCCATACTCCTTCTTTTATTTTTTTCCTTTTTTTTCATTTTCATCTTACCAAATGTCCTTATTCTTTTTTTTACCTTTTTTTCATTTTTCATATTTTTTCTCTATCATTTTTTCTCTACACAACTCTCATTTTTTAACTTCATTTTCTCTCATCTCTCTTTTTAAACTCCTTCATTCTCTCATAACTCTTTCAAGAAACAAAATGAAAGAATAATCATGGTGGTAGAATGAGAGGTGCTTTGATGAGGTGAAGGTTCAAAGAAGATATGTGTTTACATTTGCCTTTAATTTGGTTATGTATTTCTTAAATTTTTTTATTATTTATATCTAAAGAAATATACTTATATTTGTCTATTTGTTGTCATCCATTAAAATTTGAAATAAAAACTTTACTTCTCTCATATAATTAAAATATAATTTAAAAAATAAAAAATAATCCTATGGTAAAGAAGCATGTGCTTAGTTCTAGTAAAAATGAAAGCTATAGGCAACATGTGATATTTATATAAAAGAGGATTGAATACAAGAGATAAGGATAAAAAAAAGTTGTATAGTATTTTCTTCAAAAGAAAAGCAATAGGATCCTAAATATATCAAGTTGGTCATAAAACCAAACAATTAATGACTCAAATTTTAATTTAATAGTAAATTCATAAAAATTCTCTACTTAAAAACTTTAGTTGAAACTTTTATTCTTTAAGATTTAAAAAAATCATAAAATAAAATTTAATTCTTTTTTTAAGTTAATAAAATTTAATTCTTAATTTTATCAATGATTAAAAAATGTTGCCATGGGTAGTTCTTTTTCATATCACGAACGCTTCATTTTGATGAAGATGATTCCAAGTCCATTATTTGTTGAAGTACATTCGTTACACTAATGGTTAAATATTGACACGAAATGGATAATTGAAAACTACAAGGCAATTGCTTCAAGGCATGTTATGTAAACACTTTCTTTAGACTTATTTGTCCCCATCATTCTTAGGATGCAACAAGAGTTGTTTAAATAGTCTATGAGGTACAATGAAGCCTTATTTGAAATCACTTTGCATTATGAGATTAAAACCTTTAAACACTTTTGAAAAGGCATGGAAATATCAAGTTTAGACTAGTTTACTGCAACAAAACAAAGTCTAAAAGACTTTTTTTCTTTTGAAAGTGAGGGAGAGATGAAGTAAGCAAAGTTTTTACACATTTACAATATTAAGCAACATGCTACAAATGACTTCTAGCCATCTTTATTTATAGAGAATGTTCCTAAGTGTTGTGTCCCTTAACTTGTGTCATTTTAATGAACATGTCTTTATAATTCAAAAGATACCTTTATGAATAATTAGGGACATAATTACTCACCTTTCTGATAGTGAAAGATCACGTATGAATGAATAACTCTAATTCCAAAAGAAACCATTTTAGAAAATCACACTTTTTAATCAAACAAAATGGTGGTATTCGAATGCCATTCATGGGTATTCAAAATACTCTAATGATTTTTTACCTAATATCTTGAAACAATTAGTGGGAATTTAAATGCCTTAAGAGGGTATTTGAATACCTTCAAACAAAAAGCTAGTATTTGAATGTATGTGAATAAAATTTAGATACCCTTACTTACACTTCACTTTTCTAGCTCATTCTTGATTCCAAAGTTTGTTTTAAGTTTCCCTAAACTTTGGTTTCTTAATCCCTTAGCTAAGTATCATACTTAACTAAAGATATTTCACTATTTTGTAAATATTTCCAACATTCCCTCATCTATTTTCAAAATAGAACAAGTGAAACATTTCTGGAAATCCTATACATAAGTGAAAGTATCATACGTACCTGACTTAAAACTTTCACTTTAGTGATAAAGTGTTGTTGAGCTAACTATAGTTATACGGTAAATCTGAGTCTTTGAACAAAAAATTCTATACAATTATTCTTGTACCAAAGCACACATAATCTTTCACACCTCAATAAAAGTCATATAGCAATGCTTGACACAATTTCACTTACTATGTGTTTTATATCTTTTTCATGAGTGCTTTAGAAATGAACCTTGAGTTCCTAGAAACGGCACCACTTCCACTCATATAGATAAATTCCATTAGAAATGCCACTATATAAAACATTCCAACTGTTTATTTACGAGTTATAGGTCCATTAAGAGTTATAACTCAACCTCCCCCTTTTGTCCATATGATTCCAAGTACTTATCAACTTTGAGATGGCATATAAAACTTAAGTGCTTGTAGTCACATACAAATGATGTGCTTAAACTCATTAAACATCAATGTTTAATGTCTTATTAAACGTTGAGTTGAGGTTCTATCATGTATGACTTAGATGGTGGGCTTGTCTCCTATCATTTATGAAAGTCTGGACATCATTTTTTTATAATTCTTTTCTCAAAGAATATGTTTTCCTTGGCTTGACAAAGTATAAGGTGTGCACCCCTAGTCATATTTTTCACATAGCTATGATTTAATCTGTGTCTAGATTTCATGTACCTGGCTCTTAGCCTTTGATAAATTAACTGTCACAATAAGCTTGTAGTACATTGGCTTAGGACCTAAAGAAATTATAACTTTACTTTATTCCTTTATTGCCATATGTAATCCTTATGAATTTTGCAATACAATAGACATTTAATCTACTTTTGTTTCTTTAAATTCCAAGACATGTTACCCCTAACATACATGCATACTAATCCATTTTTGGACTTATCGTGTTGGTTGGTAATTTTACTTGCATTAATTTATTATTCTCTTTTCCAAATGATTTTAATTTGTTACAATATACAATGGCTCATTACATTATTTCATATATCATTTCAATGCAATTTTGTTTGATCATATGTCTACTAATCCTTTTGCTAATTACAAAACTAATGTTTCACTTTGTGTATGTCTTTGCATACATCAATTATGTAACTACTTGTCTATTCAATTGTGAAACTATCTTTCTTTTTGCTAGTGTTGTATTCTTCACATAATAATAGATTCTTTTTAGAATATTTTAACTTGAAAAATTTTATTTTACATAAACTCCCATTCCCAAAATCATATTCACACCACCTTTGTTTTTCATAAAAAGTCTTTTGGCACCTTTAATATGTTCATGGTCTATACCAAACAAGTTAAAGTTACTATAGATACTTTAACCATATCATATCTTCATATGATATGATAAGCCAAAATTACTTTATCAAATTATAATGTCATTTCTTAAGAACTTAATTAAGTTCAATTAGGAACTAAACTTATTTACAGACATTAAAACTTTGTTTTGGAATTCATAACCATTTAAGTTATTTCATACACACCATTTTGCCTAATTCACCTTTTAGAACCATGTGAATCCTCACATCTTTTGTTGAATTATCATGAATGTAATAAGCATTTCTTTGTAACCATTTAGCCTATTATGGTTTATATGTATCATTCCATATATGTGTAAATTCTCATAACTTTTAGCTTTAATCTTGTTTATAGTCTTACCAACTTATTTTTCTATGAAATTTCGTTTGTAATTTTATTGGCTTTCGACAAGGAGATAAAGTCTACTACCATTTATATTGACCATGATTATAAAACAATTTTTTATTATTTCTTATATGAGGTTAACTTGTTCCTTTTTTTAGAACTTTATTTAATCATGATATTATATTATAATTCTTTTACCTCTTGATGTTATCTTTAACCAAGAGTTATTAACCTTTTCTGGTTAATTATTCTTTGATCATTTTCCACATTAAAATAGCGTCATTAAAGTAGACTCCAAATTTCATTTCTTTTTATCAATATTTATACAATTGTATAATCACATTAAATATCATGCACATTTAACATAATTTCTTAGCATTTTGACTTTATCCACCATGCCATATAATACATGTCACTTATATTTGACAAATTCATAGCAAAGTTTAACCTTGTCGTTACTCATGCATTTTACTTTTTTAAGAAGATGAAGAAGATTTTTTTTTATTACTTTAAACATACAACCTTTTATTAATTAATCAACATCATGGCATTAACCTAAACTCTTTTTTTTTGTGAATTTATTAGACTATCCTTTTCCATCTCCTGTACTTTAACAATTAAGTCTTATATATATATATATATATATATATATATTATGTTCATTATGTCACAATTCTTCTTATTTGAAGATTACACAATCTTTTTACAAGTTTATAAACACTTAATTTTGTCGGTATAAAATTTTGACCATTTATGAAGCACTTAAAAGCCAACTTGGTTCAAATCCAACATATCTCTAATTTTGACAATGTTCTAAAACCAAAATTAAGACCAATTTAACCAAAATGCCCCAAAGCCAACTTTAGTCAAACTTAGTCAACAAAGTCAAAATTAATCAAACTAAGTCAAAATTGATAAAAACGGATAGAACCCAAGACAATCCTCAAATTTCACAACCCAATTGGAATTAATGTGATTTAAAAATAGAATTGGTGATTTTTAAAGTCCTAAAAATTTTGATTGTACTTTAAGAATATAAAATTACCAAAACGCCCATTAAAGGTATTTTCCTAATTTGACTTCCCTAAATAGAATTTTTGTGAAAATTTTTAGATTATAATTAAATATTTGTCTAATTATTTTTGATACATTGAAAGCCTAGATCATACATTGAGAACTGTGAAATTACCAAAATACCATGTAAGGGTATTTTCATAATTTGACATTCCTAAGGTCAAAATTTTGTGAAAAGTTCCAATTTATGATTTTATAATGTTTGATGTCTTTTAGAATTCTAAAAACCTTGATTGTACCTTGGAAGTGTGAAATTATCAAAATACTCCTTTAGGGGTAATTTTGTAATTTTATCTTTTCTAGGTTGGTTTTTCGCAAAATTTTGTATATCATGATTTTATAATATTTGATGATTTTTTTTGTGTATTCAGAATTTCCTTTTAGGGGTATTTTTGTAATTTGATATTTTTAAGGTTAGATTTTCATGAAAATTTTTAGATCTCAATTTCATAATATTTCATGATTTTTTGTGCTTTAAAATCTAAAAAATGAATACAAGAACATTGATTTCTAAGAAATTACTATAAATACCGAAAATTTTGTCTTAAGGGCAAAATGGCCTTTTCATTTGGTTTAGGAGTTGTACAAATTCAACCTTTGTAGTAAATAATGTAAACCCTGGCTAAAGATTGCTCTTTGAATTCAAAACAAAAGAGGAATTTTGGCCCTTGGAAGAGATTTGATTCTAAGGCCTACATTCAATCTTGTAAGATTTTATTTTTGGTTTCTTCTTCATTCAATGGGGACTTTTTTGCTGCATGAAATCAAAGGAAATAATGTGAAAAAAAAAATAAAGGAGAAAAGGAAAGAAAAATGTGAGGAAAAAGTAGAAAGAAAAAAAACTTTGGTGTTTTTGCTTGAAGGTGTCCATCTCAACATTCATCATTTGCATTTTTAGCATCTCGATTTCATCTTTCATTACATTTTTCATTATATTTCATTCATTTCTTACTAGTTTTTTAAAAGGTTTTTAGTTTATTTTTCTTGCATTGTACAAATTCAACCTTTGTAGTAAATAATGTAAAACCTGGCTAAAGATTGCTCTTTGAATTCAAAACAAAAGAGGAATTTTGGCCCTTGGAAGAGATTTGATTCTAAGGCCTACATTCAATCTTGTAAGATTTTATTTTTGGTTTCTTCTTCATTCAATGGGGACTTTTTTGCTGCATGAAATCAAAGGAAATAATGTGAAAAAAAAAAAATAAAGGAGAAAAAGAAAGAAAAATGTGAGGAAAAAATAGAAAGAAAAAAAACTTTGGTGTTTTTGCTTGAAGGTGTCCATCTCAACATTCATCATTTGCATTTTTAGCATCTCGATTTCATCTTTCATTACATTTTTCATTATATTTCATTCATTTCTTGCTAGATTTTTTAAAAGGTTTTTAGTTTATTTTTCTTGCACAAAGTTTGAATCATTCTTCATTCAACTAATTAATAGTTGGTTTGAAGATTAAAATACAAGCAAAAGCAATAAAATCCACCATTAAGAAAACCAAGTTAGAGGTTTGGCCATAAGTCTTTCTTGTTGACTGAACCTCCTCTTGGCCATTTTGAGAATTTCTTTGTTCATCAAACTTACTTGTGATTTGTAAATGATTAGCTAGCTTGATTTTTGTATAAATTTTGTTTGGCTAATAAAATGTGTTGGTGTTTGGTTCATGTTTCAGTTTCATTTATTTTATTTTATTTTATTAGTTTACATCATGTTTGATAAATGTTTTTTGTGCTCCAAATGCTTTCTGTGATGAATGAAAGAGTAAATGATGCTAGTTGGATGAAATAGAATGAAATCATGCTTAAGGAAAACAATTCATGGGAGGTTCAATCATTGCATTTTTTTCCTTAGTCGAATCTTTTGCTTAGCTTGATGATCATTTCTTGTTTGGTTCATGATTGATAGATGATGTTTTAGTTATAAGTTTCAAGTTTCCATGTGGATAGAATAAATTACTAATGGAAAATTTGTTGTTGTTTGGTTGATATTATTGTTCATAAGATTTTCAAGTTATATATAGGTCATTTTGTGTTTGATGAAATTGTTACAATGATTTTCAAATGAATCATGCTTGTAAAGGAAATGAGATAAAGAAAATGCTTGGGAAATAGGTTAAGAAGATTCAGCTATAGGGAATTTGTGTTTGGTTGAACCATATTTCATGCTTTGTTGGTCATTTACTCTTTGATCCATGTTTTCTATTATGTTTCTATGATGTTTGGCAATTTTCCAACATGCTTGAACAAAAAGTTTCATTGAAAAAAGGTTGTTTGATGATTGTTTTTGGTGGATTTTGGAAGTTGTTTGGTTATGTTAAATGATGAACAATAGTGGAACATTTAAACTAAAATTTAAAGTTTTCTATGTTTGATCCATTTTAGTCTTGAAATTTAATGCATTAAATGTTTGTAATATTAAGTATGAAAACACCTTAGTTTGTAATTATGTTTCATGAAATTTGAGGATTTGAATAAAACTCTAGAATTCACCTACCCAATCCTAGGCTTTATTTAACTCAAGAGATGATCTAAGCATTTTTTGGACCATTTGAGTTTTTCGAGCCCATTTTTTAATGATGCATCCTTAGTACCTTTAATTTGAGCATTTTATATTAATCTTTTTCTTCATTTATTTAGCCACATAATAAGCACAATAAGCCCTTTTTTATTATTATTATCCCTTTTTTAGCTTTTACCTAACCCAATTGAGCTAAATTACATTATGGACATTTTTATGTATTTGGGAGGAAGGGAGGCACAAAGACTAAAAGTAAAAGAAAATGATAAAAGTAAAAGAAAAGCCTAATAAAACCACAAATGGCTAAGTCAAAAAAAAAAAAAAAAACTAATGTCATGAATTAAAGAATGAAGTGATGCCTCAAGTATTCAAAGTTTCAAAACTCTCAATTTCTTCAATTCTAAAGTCTAAGAAATTTTAAGAAAGTGAGATTAAGGTTTTGAGCCTTAAATTTTCTTTTTCATACTTTAATCCAAGCCTTACATTATAAACTTAAAAGACCTTTTGATCTTAGGTCAAGTGTATAAGTCTAACGTTAGTAAAGAAAGATGGGTACAAGGTTTTTAATGCTCATTAGTTTTAAGTCTTCTTTTTATGCAATCTTTGATTACAACTCTTTCTTTTATACACATTAGTGTTCAACCAACCTAAAATTCCTATTGTCTTTAATATTTTCAAGCATTTATTCTTTTAAATCTCGTTTGGCTACTATCTTTAATTTACCAAGTGACAGTTGATGAAGTTAAGATCTGAGCTCATATTGATTTTATTTATTTATTTATTTTTTGCAACCAATCTTAAATTTTCGTTTGTTTAGATGTAAGAGTTTAGGATTACAAGATTACAATCTATAATCCCTTAAAAAATGATACTTAAATACTTTTACTTTATTACTTGATTTATATACTTGCAGATATTACAGTAATATGCAATCATTTAGAGTTTGATATCACCTTGTTATAAGCTCACATCTTTAATTCAAAAAAACATATTTATTAAATGGAAGAAAATTTATGACTTATGGGTACAATATAATTCATATCCCAATTGTGTAACACTATTATTGCACTAACTCTGACTGTTTGGACGTGGTATCTTTTATGGAGTCCATATCATTGAAAAAGCTGAATAAACTTTGATGCAACTTATCATGAGCTCAATATGTTTTTATTTGAAAACATATTTACTTGCTCGATCTTAATTTATTTGTTTTATATTAACTTCATGAAATATAAGAAAAAAAATTTGATTTTAATGTATCTAATGTTAAAATTAAATTTTTTTGTAAAATTAAAATTTCATAAATTTTAATGTTAAAAAGTAAAAAAAAAATTTATAAAATATAATTTTAAAATATAAAATTGTAAAAGTTTTAAATTTTTTTAAAAAATAAGACTTAATTTTGAGATATAAAAAATAATAAAAAAAAGAGACAAATGAAGTATTAAATAAAAAAACATTATTTATAAGTCCAAAATCATCCTCATAGAGATTTCTTTTGCCAGTATTTTAACGAGAGATTCACATACATATTATTATTTTAAAGAAAAAAAGAGACTGAGTCGAAAGGGTAATTTAGAAAATATGTAGACATTAAAAAAAAAAAACAAAAAAACATAAGCTCGAAGGCTAGCAGCACTTCTCCCTCGTCTCTCACTCTGGCCACTTCCGTTTTTTAACACAAACGTCTTCAAATATCTCTTTGACCAAAAATGTTCAATTGCCCTTTCCTTCGCTCTTTTAATTAAAAAAAAATATTACGAGTAACTTTTTATTCCTTTTAATCCCATCTCATTTTCCTTGCCCTTTTCGCCGCCGCTGCCTTTCAATTGCTCAGAAATAAAACCCAAAAAAAAAAAAAAGTTGAAAGCTTTCTTTTTTTTATTAGCTTTCAGTTTTTTTTTTTTTTTTCTCTCTCTGCTAAAATAACAAATAATATACTTATTTATTATTATATATAATATATCTGCTTGAAAGTGTATCAGATTTCATTGATAACACTTACTCTTTCACTTCTTTTTCTTTTTCTTCTGGTTTCAATAACTCCGTTCCTGCTTTTATTCATTCAACTCTCAGTCTTTCTTTGTTTTCATCTTCGTCATCTGGGGCTGGAAGGAAACAGCAAAGGATCGGACGGCTGCTATCTTCTGGTTAGTTCCATCGTACGGTTAGTGCCGCTAACTTATCTCTCTCTT
Organism: Durio zibethinus; assembly: GCF_047325235.1. Classification (NCBI taxonomy): domain Eukaryota; kingdom Viridiplantae; phylum Streptophyta; class Magnoliopsida; order Malvales; family Malvaceae; genus Durio; species Durio zibethinus. Next base: position 18,491,952 of record NC_143165.1, read on the forward strand.
TGTCAGCTCTGCTCCCCACGTTAGTCTAAAGTCTATCTCTTCTCCACTCTGCAGTCTCCACCACCTGACCTGAACCTGAAACTCCACAAATATTTTTTAAATCTGAATGGGCTAAAATGCGCTTGCCTTTTAGGCCAACTTTTCATCTCTCTCTTCGCCTTTTTTTTTTTCCAATATATATATATATATATATATATATATAAATATAATTTATTGAATCATTTCCTTATAATAATCTCTCTCTTCTGAACTATCTCTTCTCACTTTCGCGCCCTCTACGTCGTCGTCTTCTTTAACAAATCAGCTCTTTCAAAAATCCACTGTTAGTAATTGTTTCCATTGCCTACTTTCTATTTGTTTTGAAGGATGAAGTTTTATTTTTCATCATTTCTTTTTTTATTTTTTAGGATTACATGCAATGAAACATTTTTAGATTTGTTTTTCTTTTTCATTTATTACTTAAATTTATTTATCCACACCAATTTTTCTTGATTAGCTTATATTAAAGCAACCGTTTTTATTCTCCAATTATACTAGAATTTATTCCTTTTAAAAATTTCAGCATGAGTTTTAAACCCTACAGTATTTGTTTTTTCATAAAAGGAACAAAAAACAGTCTAGCAACTACTTGGGATCAATGAGTTTATTTATATTTTATGTAAACAAAGCAAAATTTTTTTCTCTTTCGACTTTTGTTGATCCCATATTTGGAAAGTGATTTGTTATTTTTTATTTTCTCAGCATCGGAAAAGAATTTCCATTTGTTCTTTTACATAGTGCGGATGGAATCCGTAGTGGGTGTTATATGCATATGTTCTTTGTATTTAGTGATTTTTCCATGGCGGATTCTTTCTATAGTTCTTAGATTTGATACTAATGTTACGTACGGGCTTTATTTTTGCTTCAAAGTATAGGAATTGTTTACTTTGCTTTCTCATGGGTTTATTTATTTATTTATTTTGCATTTTAATTTTTTCTAAGACATAAATAAATGCAAAGTTAAATCCTAATATCATAATACTTATATACAAACTATTATTCTGTTTTAAAGAGATTTAGAGGCTTATTGTGGGTTATGTTGTAACGATCTAAAACGTTTCTATTTTAGTTCCATGTGAGGAGTATTGAATGTTGTTGCTGCTAAAACTACTGTAACGGTGCTTGGAAAATTCTCTTCTCAAAAGAAGTTTTTGAGAGCCATCTTAAAGTTTGGATCTTTTTATCTTGTCGTGCTGGTGAAAATTTTTGCTTTTTGATGATTGAAATGACCAGTAGCTTTGTATATTATGAGGATAATAAAGCAACTATATTTTGATAATTATTATGTGGTAGATAGATTAAAATGTAGAATATCACTTTTCCCTGTAGAAAAGTGGATTGTCACATCGCATGAACTGGAGTTGAATGTGAGTTTCAATTCTTGGGCTATCTGTAGGGACCATTGCTTTAGGGAGGGTTTACTGCTTTGCTTCCATCCTTTCCAAGATTATTCCCTTACATTTTCATAGGCTGGTGTACAATTTGTCTCACTTGATTGGTCTTCCATTTTGCACATTCCAGCCCAAACATGTGAGTTGTCTTTGGTAGTCCTGCAAATTAAATGTCTCTGTTGCAATGCTTATAGCTTTTGTAGTGACCAAAACATCCCCTGGAGTTAAGATGACATAAAAAACTGTTTATGCCACCATACCAACAGTAATGATGTGAGTTCAGTTTTATGTATTCTCGGTTGTAGTAAAAGTGATGTGAGAGTTTTGGTTATCATGGGATTATATTGTGGCTGTACACTCTCCCCTTGAGCCTGCATGGATTAATGGGGACTTAGCTACTGTTTTATATAATTTAGAAAACGTTGCTCATTAAGAAATCGCATAGTATTTAACTTTTTTTTTTTTGGAAACACTGCATACAAAGTTCTTAACACCCCCTTTGGTAAGAAAGGAAGAAAGAGGAAAGAAAGGGAAAAGTATTAATCTAATTAAAACTTTTTCCCTCCCACCAAACGAGCCTAAGAGAGGGAGAGACACAGAGAGAGAGAGAGAGAGCCTTATATCCTTTGATGATATTTACCGAATGTTGAATTATATCATGTTATCAGGCTTAAATGAAATCCGAGTTCTTTTAAAAAAAGAGAGATGAAAGTATCACTTTGGGGGATATATCTGATGGTAAAAATTTCCATCTTTTTTCTTATTTTTATTAAATTGTTGCGTTGAAGATGTTTCGATGGTTAGGCTAAGGTTGTTCTATTTCCCCCCATAAAGTTGGTTAATAAGACAAGTTCTTTTAACATTAGATTTAGTGAATGAATTTCGTATTTCGTATTTCATATCCATATATGTTATCAATGCCCTCCTTCTTTGGGCTTAATTTTTTAGTTCTATACTGCTCATTTTGTATGTATAGTAACTTATTTAGATTTGATTTTCTCTTCCTGTTATTTGTAAGATTGTCATGTGTAGAAATTCTCAAGTACAATTCGCTGAATCTTACTTATGATGGTTTTTAATGATGTTGTTCTGCAGTGAGCAGGTTGTATTTCTGAAACACTGTGAGCCTATGGAAACCAATGGTCAAAGGAGAGTGAGAAGGGATCATCTTGTTCAGGAAAATGGAAATACTGGTTTATCATTTTCTGTCGATGAACTAGATCCGTGGACTGCATGGGCGTACAAACCTCATACTATTTCATTATTATTTATTGGTGCATGCTTTCTTATGTGAGTGCCCTGTTTAATACATACTTCCTTTTAGATGAAATTCAACTATAAATTCTGCAATTTTATCCCTTTTTGTATTGTTGGTCACTTATCTTTCAATTACACATAGAATTTTCTTTTGTCGCTAGAATTTATCTTTTGGTTTGAACTTGTGCTCATGTTTTTATTGTGAATAGCCGTCAATCTTTTGGTTGTCATCAACCATATAGTTTTCCATGGGTCCTAGTTTTGGAACTTGTTTCTGTTGCATCTACCATGTTCTGGAAAGGATTTGCTATTCTATAGTGTATAAGTAAGTAAATCTTAATTCTCAGTTTGAATTAGTTTTCTGCTAGTTCCCCTCCTTGATATTTTCAATGCTGCTATAGTGTTGCTGACACTTTCAGCAAATCAAGGTTTGTGAGCAAGGGGATGGGGTCTGTGTATTAAAAAGGACACTATGTTTACAATGAGGCTATGGCGTTGAAGATTATTTTACAAATTCTAGGAAAATCTCATGGCAACCTACATGTATGTTTTGAATCTATATCATATAATAAATTTTATTCAACTATACTTGTTTCTTTTTTCTTTTTTCATTTTGCCCTTGTAAAAGTAACTGTTCTCTAAGGCAATCAATTGTTATATTATCTATTTTGACTAAATGCAGTACCCTGATAATTATACTGTTTTCTTCCATTTGATATGACTAGTTTCTTATAATTGTGTTCTATAAATGTTTTCTAACCTGGTGCACCCAGTATGAGATTCTTAATTTGCATGTCCCACCTATAGTTTTTTTGCTAGATATAGAAAACGATAAATAACGTGGATTTTTTTTCTTTTTCTTTTCCTTTGTTTTTCTAAAGGAAACCACTTTCTCTTTTGTTTTTTTAATTTAAATTATATCTCAATTTTTATATTAGTATTTATTTATTGTCTGTATATATTTACCAGTTGGGCAAGTGGAGCCCTTGATCCTGAGAGCAGCGAATATGGTGATCTTGTAACATCTGTAAAAAGGTTTCTATTTATTTCTAATTGCATTTTAAGTTCTTCGCTTTTTTTTTTTTTTGCCGACATATTTTAAGTGGCTACTATGGGCTGTTTTTGTAGGGGTGTATGGGCAATGATTGCAGTTTTTCTTGCTTATTGCTTGCTGCAGGCTCCTTCTACGTAAGTTATTAGTTTGATTTCTTATGTTGAACTTTGTCCATATAGGTCATGTTTAGTATATAGGATGATGAATAGGATAGGATGATAATCATCCTATATCATGTTTGATTTGTATCTAAAGAAAGGATAGGATTGTAAGGATTAATCATCCTCTTGGCATAGGATGTTTCAATCCTCCCCAAGAGGCAAGGATTATTTTTAATCCATAGGATTAAACTTATATGTCCTATTATATCCTTAAACATTACATCAATAATTTAAATTATATAAACTTTGAAGAAAGATAATTTTGATCAATAAATAATTCTATCTTAATCCTTGCATACATCAAACACAAGATAGGATGACATTATTTAGTCTAATCCTATTCACAATATCATCTTATCCTATCTTATCATAATCTTATATATCAAACACATCCTTAATTGTTTTCCACTGGATTCTATACTATTTGGGTCTCTAAAGATTTGCTTGTGCTTGGCATCTGTATCAAGCAGGGATAACTAGATTTTTTTGTCCAGTAAGTAACCTTGGTTTTTGGAGACACTTATGAAATTTGGGAGTCCAAATGTCTCCGGAAATTAGCATGGTTTTGTCGCTGTATATGAAGGAATAAAAATGGAGTTAAGTTTTAAAGGAGTCATATTTATCATCTTGGCTTGCAGTCCAAAATCTGCTTCAACTTGAAATCCTTTTTGGTGCAACCAAAGCTGGTGTAGAATGGTCTAGTTTCCATATTTGACCGAGTACATTTGCCTTGGTGCATTTCTTTTAGTTGCTTGCATTACTAATTAGTGGTATTGATTGGCATTACAATTTATGTGGTATTGATTGGCATTACAATTTTTTTGGTGCATTAAGAAACTTCCTGAAAAGCCACAGACTTGATTCTTCTGTAACCTTCTAAAAACATGGAATTTTGAATTTTCCTTTTTCAGAATATATGTCTAAATAAAAGAAACTTGAACCATTAGAGGCTTTCATGACAAAGGAAGGCTGAAAATTTTGCCCTGGGGAATTGTCAATGACTTTCACTTGGTTGTTCTAGGCTATTGAAGGAAATGCATTGTTTATGTGGAATGTATATTAAGATGAGTGAAGAACAAACTCATCTCTATCCTCATTAAGTGCTTTTATCGTATAAATATTCACATTTTTATTGCCTGAATGTCTTTATGTGCATCAATGTTTTACATTTCAAACAAAGTTGGACCTTAGAAAGGGAAGCAGGGAGGGGGGAGTGAGATTTAAAGTTGGATTATTTATTTGTATTTGCTATAAGAGCCCTTTGATCTGTCCTATACCAAAAATGGTTTCAATGATGTCATACCAATTCTCTTATGATTTTGCTGGCTGGAGAAGATGGCAATGGAATTCTATAATTTTGGTTATGGATAATGTTTGAGTTTAATCCCTTTTTTTGTAATCTTTGTTCTAATCACCAGCATTTCATATTAGCATGGTTAGTGACTGCTAGTTTTATTTCTCTCTCACTTAAAAAAAGTTAAACTTCTTTGCAGGGTCCTTATTCGTCCACATCCTGCAATTTGGCGTTTAGTTCATGGAATGGCTGTTGTTTACCTTGTTGCACTCACATTTTTGCTTTTTCAGGTTAGTTTCCTTGTGTTCAGCTTTGATTTTTTATCTATATTTTTTGTCCATTGCAATGTTTATTTATTTATTTATTTTTTATATATTATGCTTGCTTATTTACATTTGTCCACAGTTGCTTTTCTTTTTTTTCCTTTTGTTAGTCGATATTACTACTGCACCTGGACTCTTTTAGTTGACTTCTTAGAAATACCTTGCAAATTGTTTGCATAAACTCTTGTCCCTTTCACAATTTAAAGCTTTTGATACTGTTAACATGTTATCAGTTAAGAATATCGAAAGATGCTCACCTTGCAAATAGGAGTTGACATGCATCACTTACAGACATCATTCTCTCTCTCTCTCTCTCTCTACAACACACACACACACATGAAAAAAAATGGGACATACATGTATGTATGCATAAAGGGTTAACTCAGTATAGATCTGGAATGGTTCTGTCTATACACACATGCTGTCGTCCAAAGTTGAATAAATGTTTACTGATGTTTGCTTGCAATTCTGTTTTGCAGAAGCGTGATGATGCTAGGCAGTTCATGAAGTTTCTCCATCCCGACCTTGGTGTTGGTACTGCTTTTAGCTTTGAAAGACTTGTAGTTTCATATTTGCTCTTCTATTATTCATTCTATTGAAGTTTCTTGGTTATTGTTTGCATGTCCATGCAGAGCTTCCAGAAAGATCCTATGGTGCTGATTGTCGCATATATATTCCTGAAAATCCCTCTAGCAGGTTTAAGAATGTTTATGTATGGATCTTATTGCACAACTTGGCTACCTACTTTGTTCTTCTTCATTTACCTCTTTTTGTTTGGCTATTTATTTTAATGCATGCTTGTGCCTGTGTTTTCTGGTGCACAATATTGTGGTTTGTATTTCGTACTTCTAATTTTGTTTTGTGTAAAAAAAATTATTTCTAGGAAACGCTATTTGATGAATTTGTTCTAGCCCACATCTTTGGTTGGTGGGGCAAGGCCATTTTAATCCGCAATCAGCCACTTCTCTGGGTTCTATCAATCGGGTTTGAGTTTATGGAGGTTGGTTGTTTGACTGGACATGCTTATTGTTTCTCCTGTTATGATTTCCCATTTAGACATATTATTATTGGTAAGTTTATCCATGTCCTTATTGTCTGTTTTGGATCCCTAAACTATCTACCATGATGGCATATACAGTTTACCTTCCGACACATGCTACCCAACTTTAATGAGTGCTGGTGGGACAGCATTATTCTTGATATTTTGACGTGTAATTGGTTTGGTAAGATCCTGCATTGCCATATTCTTTTCTCTTTGTTTTTCATTTTTTCATTTGCTTTGGTCACTGTTGTGCTGTAGGCTGTAGCATACGATATTGACCTCTTTTAAATCAATATAAGTGATAGGACCGTAGAACTATACACAAGCAACTGAACAATATATATTAACTGATTAACCTGGTTTTAGGAATGCGATTTTGAGTTTCATTTTCTATCTATGCTAATGCTTGTTAGAAAGTTTATATATGGTATAACAAAAAAATTAATTTGTTGGTAGGGATCCTACGTTCTGCTTTGATATTTCCTACCATTCAGAATACTTCTGGGGTTTCCAGCCCCATTATTTGGTCATTATTTGTTTTTAGTTGTGTGACAAAAAAAGAATTTTGCTGCCATCCTGTTTGGTATTTCTGGTTCTGCTGATACGTTCATCTATTTGTTGATGTTTCTAAGAGAAATGCATAAGCTGGGTCAAGAAGTTATGATGTATCATGTATCACTGCTTTCATTCATTACTAGAACAGTAGAATTTGTGCAAAGTCACTACGTGGGTGAAAGATGGGAAAGTAGCAAGGCAGTGATTTTTCACAAGTAATAAGGTTGTTTTAAGTGCATGTGAAACAAAAAAAAAAAAAATCACTTTAAGAAAAAAAGAAACGAGATTTAAAGTGGATCCCAATAATAATACTTAGAAAGGCAAATGACTAAAACAACTCTATTTTAATTTGTTAATTTATTTTTTTTAGATTTTTATTTAATTATAATAACCAAGTTAGTCTCACTTAACTAGTGATACCAAACTCATTTACTCCCCAAACAAAATAGTATAAATGTGGGTGTGGAAACCCATTTTTAGCCTACATATTATTGTATTCCTCAGTCTTTTATACTGTTTATTACTTGGTTAAGTTTTTCTAAACATGCAACCTAAGTTGGAATAGCAGTTTTTCTATGTCTAGATTATCGATTAAATTGTTGTGATCTCTAGAGCTTAGTCTGTGCAACTATCATGGATATAGACTTTAACTTTTATTTTTTTGCTAGTTTCTATTCTGGAAATAAAGAGTTAATGATTCTTCAGCCTATTTTAACAACATATTTGGTTTGCTTGTAGGTATTTGGGCTGGAATGCATACCGTTAGGTACTTCGACGGCAGAACGTATGAGTGGGTTGGTATAAGTCGCCAACCTAACATCATTGGCAAAGTATGTTTCTTGTTGTGTAATACTTTTTATAAATGTGAAAACTACTGCAATATCTAAACCTTATAGTCTGCTCGGAAGTGGAAATATGGTCCCTTTTCCTTTTATATATGGTTTCTTTTCTTTTTTGATTTCCTGTTTCTCATATTTTTCACTTGACTAGGAATTAATTGTCTTGTTAGAGTTTTTGAAGCTTTCTTAGACCAATGTAGTTAAAAATTCAAGTGGTGAAATGGTCATTGCTCTGTGCTGTTGTCAGGTGAAACGAACATTAGGACAATTTACACCAGCACAGTGGGACAAAGATGAATGGCATCCCCTGCTTGATCCGTGGCGATTCATTCAAGTTCTCAGCCTTTGCGTTGTCTTCTTGACAGTAGAACTTAATACATTCTTTTTAAAGTTTTGTCTCTGGATTCCTCCTCGAAACCCTGTTATTGTGTATAGGTTGATCTTGTGGTGGCTAATAGCAATACCAACAATTCGTGAGTACAACTCATACCTCCAAGACCGGTACTCCCTTGTTCTCTCTCCATTTATTTTGGATAAAACACATATAATGCCAGAAAAATGTTAATAACTCCGTAAAGAATTTTCTTGTTTCACTGAAACTCCTGTTGATTTTTTCAGAAAACCAGTGAAGAAGGTTGGTGCATTTTGTTGGCTTTCCCTTGCAATTTGCATCGTTGAGCTTCTGATCTGTGTCAAGTTTGGACAAGGCATGTTCCAATCCCCATATAATGTTTTACAAGAGTTGGTTTGACTTATCTTAATTGTTTATACGCTAATGATAATGGAATTCCTGTTGATTTTTTTTTTCCAGTTTGCAATTTTGTTGACCTCTTCTATTTTTTGTTTCCTTACCCATCATCAGGTTTATATCCAAAGCCGATGCCGAAATGGTTGGTAATTTTCTGGTTGTCCAGTGGAGTGGCTCTTGTTTTATTTCTTTTTAGTTGGTCTTGGAAACTGCAGCGGAGTTACAGCAGAAAGAGAAAATAAATTTGGCAATGCAGTACCCTATTCTTTACACTAATGATGTGAGTTATCCCTCGAAGGTTGTAAATACGTATCATTTCATAAATTGTAAATGCTTATTCTAAGGTAGTGGATCACAGATTCAAGTGCAACATATTTATTCTTTGTTGTTCGGATAGCGAGAAATGCTTCTATGCCTAAAGCTCGCAAGTAACAGTTTGCCATCATTTATCAATGTGGCAAAATTTTCAGAACTCGTCAGAGTATGAACTGTTACAGATTTAGAAGATTTTCATGCTGTATTTCTCAATTTTCAGATGCAATTTATTTTATTAGATTTTGCCGCCATTTTGCGTTAAAGGGAAAAGGAAAAGGGGCAATTATTTCTGCTGACTTTTCCAACTTTACAATCGGATATTCTGTCTGGTTAATAGAGTTGGCATTAAAAGCAAATTTATGGCAGTAGCAAAAAGGACTTGCCAAACTTGTTCACAATTGAAAATAAATTCACGGCTTAAATACAAAAAGGCTCTTGAAGTTAATTAAACATATCAAACAGTCGTATCATTTTTTTCGCAAGAATGCTTAAATAATTATTTATCAATGGGATAATGTCTTTTTCGGTTCTTAATATAAAAAATTTTTAACATAGCACTTTCATTTTTTTTTTTTTTTTGGTGTCAATTCGGTACTAGAGGTTAATATCGTCGATGCTGGCATCCTCTAGTGAAAGGATGATATTTGAATTTTTTTATCGTATCATCAAAATTTTGGAATGAATTGTACACAGCATCCATGTGGAGCGCGTATGTCAATTACGTGATAAATCACATATCATTTTTTAAAAAAATATATAATGTTACTTGAATAAAATAACAATTTTTAAAAAATTATTTTTTATTACTATTTTTTTTCCTGCAATCTTTCCTTTCTCTATCTCGATCCCCTCATCTCATTTTTTTTCCTATACAACCGTGCGAAATCTGATCATAAGAGACCATATTCCAAAAATAAAAACGAATCCAAAAAAAAAAAAAAAATGTGAAAGGCTTTCAACTTTGTACAAAATAGAAAAAAAGATGGGATTTGCATTTTAAAGCAAATTCACGTAACAAAAAGGACTTCTGGCTATTAATTAGATGCAGCCCCTCCTTACATTGGAGTGGATTAATTTTTTGTCAAAATTTTCATGGTTTTGCATATATTTATAATTATTTTAATATAAAATAATAAAAATAAAACAAACATCAATATTAACATTAAAAAATATATATTATTTTATATATTACAATTGTATTTTCTTTGTTAATTTTTTAAAATTTTTTATTTTAATTTATTATAATTAATAAATAATAAAAATTCAAAATACATAAAGACACAATTATAAACTCAGATCATATAAATGATATAAAAACTCAAAGTCCTTAAAAAAATATTAAAAACTTACATGAAACAAACATTCACACTTTTATTTTTCTAATCTAATTAAGGTGGAATCCATCGTGACCTAATTCAATTAAAGTTTAACACATTATGCTATGACTTGTCAAATCCGTTAGCTTATTTTATATTTTTATCAACTGATATTTATTTCACAAATGAAACTCAATTAAAAAGCTCAATTGATGCCTTTCACTTGAAAGTTACTCCCATTTGAGAACAACTTTTATTGTATGAAATTGGTTAATCTATTTGTGGAAGAGAATATTTGTATATATCTAATTTCACGGATGTTTTGTCTATTTTCGTTTTCGAGTTCCAAAAGTCCATTAGTAAATATGAGTTATAAATTGAATCGTAGACTAGTTTATTTGAACTTGAATTTACTATTTAGGCCTTGAATTTATTTGGTCTTGAACTTTGTTTAGGTCCTGAACCCAAATCAAGCGTTTGATTTTTTTAATTTATTTATTTATCTATTTTATTAATTTATAGTTCTCTTTTTTTTAAATCACAAAAAAATCAAAAAAATTGAAAAAGAAGAAAAAAAGAGAATTCTTTAGAGAAAAATCCGAATTGATTTGGATTAAGATTGAGGTTTTGGAGATTGAATCAAAGATTGGAATTTGAGTGAGACCAAAATTCGCTTTGATTGAGAATCTTTTTTGGTGGGGATCAATTTTTTTTAAAAGGACCCCAACTCAGCAAGGAGGAAGAAGCAACAATGGGCCATCAATTCGGCACCCACACCGAATTCCCAAAAGCTAGTGACCAAACCTCCCTGCTATACTCCTTTCTAGACTACAACCTCCAACCCAACACCTCATAAACAAACACACAGCCACAAGAATCTCATTAGCAGCGTTATACAATATAGAAAAAGTAAGAGATTGCAACAACAAAAAAAAAAGTACGACAGCGAGTTTTTTTTGTTTTTTTTTTGGTGTTTAGAAAATCTTGGCTGAGGCTTGCGTTTTGAAGAGGTTATAGTAGTCTTAGGGCTCAAGATTTGTAGAAGAGAAAGATAAGGAGGTGAAGAAACATAACATATAATGTAAAAGGGAAGTGTTTTGATAACCCGAACATAGTGAAAACAGTGAGGAAAGCTCACGGGTTTTATTTTAGTTCTGGGCAATTTATAGCGAATTTTGGAAAATCAGAAACCAAGAAAACAAATTGAGGAGGTTAAGAGGATCCAAAAAAGGTTTTCTTTTGGTATTTTGTCACCAGAGGGCGCTGGAGTACGGCGACCCGAGAGCGCTGGAGTACAACGGCCGGAGCGGCGAAATTTCACCAGTTTGGGGCTTTCACTCCGACTGAGTTTGTGAAGAGAGATGAGCGAATTTGCTATTTCGGGAGAGAGTAAAAAATGAAAAACGAAAGAAAAGGGGTTGTTTCTTGCTTTCAAACAAACTCAAAGTGCACCGTTGCAATAACCAAGAGATCCGCGTGTCCTCTTGATTGGACGTCGAGTCCGCACGATTGATCTGTTTCTTTAAGCTGTGAACCAAGCTGAGCTGAGCCAATTGGAGCCGTTATTGTTGTTCCAAGCTGATTGATCGAGCCATTAACTATTGACCAGCTTTTGACCGAGCCATTTTTTGTATTTTGCATTTTTTAGTTATTATGCTTTTATTTAAATTACAAATTTTTTAATAAAAATAATTTTGAAAATTAAATTCATGAAATTTGGGAAAACATTAGAATATCTCATGGATTTTTAAAAACAAATTCTCTTAAAATAGAATCCTATCAAAAGATTGGAAGGTTTTATAATAAGTTTTTAAAGATAAAATCTTGCCTTGGAGGTTTTTATAATAAAATTTTGAAGATAAAATCTTACCAAATAATTAGAATAATTTATTGATTTTTTAAAAAAGAGAATCACATTGAATTTGCATTTACATAAATTTTTGAATCTTTTGATGATGGAATTATTAAAAAGTTACAATAGCTATAAATTTTTAGTGAAGAAATATTCTTGAATTGTTATCAAAATATTAGAGTAATTTAAAAAAAAATTTCAATATCAAAGGTTCAATTTGAAATTTTTTCTTGCATAAAAATTTATTTTAAGAAAATTAATTAATCCAATAATGAAATCTCTTCAAAAGAGATAAGAATCTTCTTAAATATTTCTAAGATGAGAAAATATTCTTAAATTTTTACAAAAAGATTGGAGTAAATTAAGAACAATTTCCAATTTGCCATTGATTTGGGAAGCTTTTAGGCTTAATGGATAATATGAAAACTAGTTGGTAATATACTTTCGATGGGCACTGTGAAGGTGATAAAACATTTCTTATACATAACTGTACTTTCGAACCTAGTATGATTTCATAGACTAGTATCTACTTTTTTAAAGAATCAGAGTTTAGCTTAGGATATCTTTAAAAGAGGATAGATTCAACTAGATAATCAATCTAACATAAATAAAAAAGAATGATGACGATTCCATATCTCGTGTTTAGCAGTCAAGTTTTTAAATTTGTACATTGTGATAGTTTAGCAACTCCACTGGGAACATTTGAGAGTTGAGCCAATAATTGATTTTATGTTATCCAAGCCTTATATAATGGATTTAATGATTTTTTTTATTTTTTTGATCTTTCTTAGCATTTAATGTTCTTCATGTACACACTAACACATTTATATTCGTAACATGAGCTCCATACATGAGTTTCATCCCTCTAGTGGGAATAGAGTAGTTACACTATCATAAAGTTTCATACATTTGTTGTGGTCAACAAAATACTCTTACTCAAATTGAATTATTTCTATTTGTAGCTTATAATGGTTGTAGATTAGAGTGCCTTTGTAATCTACTATGGATGACAGTGATGAACAATTTGGAAACCTTTAGTTTAGTTAAATAACCTAACTCTACATGTAGAAAATACTTACAAAGCCAACCTTTAGAGCTCGGCTTCTTATTGTTTGGACATCAATTTGTTCATATTTATGTTTATGTTAAGAATTTTCTTTATTTCATAAAAATGTGAGATTTTAGGTTCGTATGTACTTTCTTCTTACATTAAATGATATTGTTTCATATCTATTGTATTATGCATTACATACATGCATTTGTTCATATAATTTTTTCATCTGTGTAAATGTTTTCATGCTTTTCACAAAAAAAAAAAGGAAAGAGGATTTCACATGGACATCCTTATCTTTAGTTATTTTCATAGAGAAAGTAAGAGATTACAGCAAAAAAATAAGTGTGCTAGCGTGATTTTTTGTGTTTGGGAAATCTCAGATGAGGTTTGGGTTTTGAAGAGGTTATAGTAGTTTTAGGGCTCAAGATTTGTAGAAGAGAAAGATTTAGAGGTGAAGAAACATATAATGCACAAGGAAAGTTTTTTTTTATCTCTAGAACATAGTGAAATAGTAGGGAAAGCTCATGGGTTTTAGTTTTGACTCGGGCAATTTAAGGTTGATTTTTGAAAATCAAAACAAAGAAAACAAATTAAGGAGGTTAAGAATATCAAAAAAATATTTTCTTTTGGTGTTTTGTCATCGATTTCAAGGTTTTAACTCGTGCCAGTTTGGTTTGTAGATAGAGATGGGAGAGTTTGCCATTTAGAAAGAGAAAGTAAAATATAAAAAAGAAAGAAAAGGCCTTGTTTCATGCTTTTAAACAAATTCAAAGTGCACCGTTGCAAGAACTAGGGGATTTGTGCATTTTGTTGACCTAGCTCGGAACTTGCGACTTACCCATTTCTTCAAGTTGTGAACCAAGCCAAGCTAAGATGATTGGAGCCATTGAATATAGTTGCAAGTCGATTGATCGAGCCATTTGAGTTACTAATTGAGTCGTTGACCATTAACCAGCAATTGGTCAAGTCATTTTTGGCATTTTTGGCATTTTTGGCATTTTTGGCATTTTTTATTATGTTTTATTTAATGACAAAATTTTTAATAATTTTTTAGAAAATTAAATTCATTAAATTTTGTCAAAATAATGAAAATTTTCATAAGTCAATGAAAATAAATTTTCTTGAAATAGAATCTTGCCAAAAGATTGGAGGGTTTTATAATGAGATTTAGAAGGTAAAATCTTGTAAAAAAAGGGATCACATTTAATTTGTATCATATATAAAATTTTGAATTATTTAGTGATGAAATTACTACAAAGTTGCAATAACTTTTTCTATGTAAATTTTTAGGTCAATAAATATTCTCAAATAACCACCAAAGTATTAGGTAATTTAAATGTTTCAATATCCAAAGTTCAACTGGGAAAATTTTTCCTACATAAAAATTTTGAAAACTCTTGAAGGGAGAAAATATTCTTAAATTTCTATCAAAATATTTGACAAACTTAAGAACAATTCTCAATATGTAAATTATTTGCTAAGTTTTTTGGCTTAATGGATAACATGAAAACTACCTATTAGCTCGGTACCATCCTTTGGATAGGTATTGTAAAGGCTATTAATCTTTACTACACGTAACCATATTTTTGGACCTAATATGTTTTGTAGACTAGAATCTGTTTTTTTAATAAACTTTAGTTATGCTTAGAATCTCTTTAAAAGGGGACAAATTTAATGATGTGGTCAATCACATATAAATAAAAAAGATTGATGGCTTAAATACAAAAAATCTTAAAGTTAATTAAAATTATCAAATTGAGTCTTTATCATTTTTTTGTAATCAATTAAATGCTTAAATAATTTTTATTAATGGGAAAATGTCATTTTGGTTCCTATACTATATAAATTTTTTTTAATATGGTACCTCTATTTTAAAAATTTATAATGTGATTCTTATACTATCATTTCATGTGTTAATTTGGTACTAAAGGTTAACATCGTTAAATGGGCTAGTTGAAGTGACTATTGTCAAATGAACTGATGACATAGGGTATTTTTGTGCCACATTATCTTACCATATCTTCAAAAATTTTGTATGAATTATACGCAAGCACATATGTTAATGATGTGGCAATCATATGACACTTTTATGAAAAAAAAATTATACACATGGCTTCCACATGAAGCATACATGTTAATGATGTGGCAATCATATGACATTTTTATAAAAAAGCAATTTTATTTAAAAAATACAAAAAATTTAAAAATTCTTTTCTTTTTTTTTTCTTTATTTGCTTTTTCCTTTTTCTTTAATCTTTTTTTTTCTCTGTTTGATCCCTTTTTCTTCATCTTTTTCTATATACCTATTGTGAGCGATATGAGTTTCACCCATAGCACTCATCTAAATGTTGAGATCCGAGGTTAGATTAGAAATCGTTAATCCATTTATTTATATCCCAAGAATCGATGTGAGTTTCAAGGTCACAGTCTCATCTTTACTAAAGAATTTGGTTTAGGGATAGCAAACTTGATATTAGAGGAATCAAAACTTTAAATCCTGTATGGAATAAACCTAGCCTCTATTAATCCACTTCAAACTAACACACTAACTAGCTTACAAATGAAAGAGCATGCTTTTTTTTTTTTATTTGTGATGATAAACAGTTATATAAGCACCATTTTTACATCTCACGCTGTCATACATTCATCTAGAAAAATATATGTGGATTGATAGCCTTGGATGGTTTATTAACCATTAAAATGATGTAAATCATCGTATTATCAATCAGATTTATACATATATAACAATTTATTCCATAATAATTAAAGTAAGAAAGTGTAACCAAAGAGGCATGTAATGCAACATAGCCTAGATGTCATATTATAATAATGTTCAATAAATACTTTTAAGGCATATTTAATACAACCCGTTGTTTTACCTAATCTAAATGATTGGATAGTGCATGCCATAATGGATGTGGATTTACATGGAATATATCCACCACCCTAAACAATAAAATAAAGCATAATTAAAACTAGATGACATATCATCATGATTTTCTAATACTACATGGTGCATGATCACAGACAGCATGTCATATGTTCATAATTTAACACATTAGGTGATGGTTTGAAAAATATAGTTGAGTGGACCACATGGTGCAAGGTTCTATGAAATCAATATGTTAGGATAAAGGGAATGAACCCAAGACAAAAATTTAAGCTCCGAGCTGACTAGCATCAAGAGTTAATAATATGCTGATCACTGATGGTAGTGTTGATCGGTTGTCACGAGCAAAATTGATTGCAAATCTTGATTTCAAGGCCAATACTATTTTAGACCTTTATGCAGGTTTGATGAAGGGTTCGAAAGAGTTTCTTGGGTATTTTGGAATGGTTGATAGGGAGATAGGGAGATCTAAGAGTTGGAAAGTGTTTAGACAATATTTTTATAAAAAAGGATAGTAGGGAAATATGTGGAGGTATGGATTATTGTAGAGTGTCAAGAATGATTTTGGTTGGATTGGTGGGTGAATTGGTCCTAAATTGGAAGATTTGGATTGGTTGATAAATTTTGGTTTGGTTTTGGGTTGTAAATGACGTTTTAGGATAATAAGGTCATGACTGCAAAAATTATAGCTTTTCATAGGTCTCTTTTGCTTTTAAATTTTGGAAACTTTTTTTGCAAATTCATATCATTTTCTATGTTAATGTGTTGAATTCTCGATTTGTAGGTGTCATAACATATCGGTCTACAGACTTAATCGCTAGATGTAAAAATTTAAAAATCATGACAAACACGAGGATTCGATACTAATCTTTTTTAATGTGTGATTGGCCACCCAAAAATTTCATCTTTTTAATAAAACAATAAATTTATTAAAAAGAAAATTTTGGTCTATGAAAACAGAATTGGGTTCGGGAGTCAAATACACATAAGGTAGGGTTAGCATCCCCACAGCACCCATAGAATTGGTACTAATTAATTATGCACTATCATTGGTTTTGGATAAAAGTGGTTTCATTGTAAGATTTAATAATAATTCCCTTTATTTTTAAGAAATAAGATTATTTTAAAGAAAACTTTATTTAGAAGTATTATGAAAATTTTAGATTGAAAAAATATCATCAAATTCCCCGACATAAAGGTAGAATTCAAAGATAGTCTTTTCATATAAAATTTATCGCAATGTTCCTTTTAAAAATAATAAAATAACATTCTTTGTAAATGATAATTATTGACAACTCTCTAACATCTAAGTAGAGTACTAACAATTATATTTTATGGAAGGCTATTTTATTTTTATTTGTTTAAAACTAAACAATTTTTAAGAAAACCTTTTATGCAGTAAAAATGAAAAATAATATAATTAATATTGAACATCAACAAACATATATATGAATTATGAATATACACATTATTCTAAAAATGAGTTATATTTAGATGATGATAAAATACAAATTTAAGAATAAAGTTTTTAAATATAAAGAGACCACCTGAACTCTCCAACATCTAGGCAGAGTTTGTGTGCGACTATTTACAATTAAAATCCCATTTTATTATTTATTTATTCTTTATTCTTTAAAATTTTTATTTTAAGCTATGAAAATATATGAAATTCTTAATGAAATAAAACTTTCTAAATATCCCATCATTTAGGAAGCATTCGGGAATAGATTATTTCATAAAAAAGTCTTCATATAAATCTTTAAAAATTTTGAGATTTTAGGGCTTAAATTTTTCATTTAGGGTTTCACCTAGGGTTTTGGGTTTTACAGTTTAGGGTTTTACCTAGGGCATTTAGGTTTTACCTAGGGTTTTGATTTTCACTTAACGTTTCAATTTTTACTTAGGGTTTTTAATTTAGGATTTGGGATTGGGGTTTCATTCTAGGGTTTTAATTTTAGGGCTTTGGTTTTAAGGGTTTCAGTTAGGGTTTTAATTCTTTATGAACTTCTCTAAAAATCTCCAACTTTTAGGCAAACTCTTGGAGTAAGCTCATTCTATTTATAATTTTCTCAAAAATTGAAATTTTATATTTTTATTTTTTCAAAACAAGTTTGGTTTTCATAATTTTTAGAAGATCGTTTTAATATATATTTAGAACAAGTTTATTTTTATAATCTCCAACAATTTTTTTTTCTATTTGATAAATTTCCTTTCCTTTGAAATTTATTATTATCATTTACTTATTATTTATTTATCTTTTGATTACTTTATTTTATTATTAACAATTCCTATACATTTAGGTAGAATCATTATTTCTTTTTTAAAATACAATCTTTATTTCCTCAACATCTAGGCAGGGGTTGTTATTTTAACCTTTTATACAATGAAGACATTATTATTGTCAAAAGAAAATTTTGTTTGTTATACCATTATTAAGTTTCTAACCTACAAACTTTGTTTTCTCTCTTTAATTTTTAGCCTAATTCTTTTATACAAGAGAATAATCTATAAGAAGCACCTGCAAAAGAATGTAAAATATAAAAACAAAACTAATACCAATAGCCCTATCACATAAAAGGAAAAATACATGAAATACTTGAAGTTTTTTATGAATAGTCCATATACAGATCAACTAGCAAGCTTATACACACCTACCGTAACCAAATTTCATTAGCAAGAATTCCCTAGCAATCATAGCAAGAAGATGAAGCCATCAACTTTCAAAGCAGCCATATGCAAGAAGAAAGAAATAACAAATATGCAAAATCGGGCTTTAAGTTTCAATACGCAAACGATACATTGTAAAAGAAATAAAAACCAACATGAATGCAGTGAACGAAGCTTGAGGATTAAACAATGACTTCCCTATGCAATAAACCTGTGCAAAATTTATTGAAAAAAATAAAAAACATTTTGGCTTTCATAAATAACTCACATTTTTTTTTGTTCTTTGATTGTTTCTTTTCTACTTTTCTTTTTAATTCTCTCTTCTACTCTTGTGTTTTTATTGCACTAATTTTGCTCTTTTACTCTTTAATGTCCTACTTTTTGTTTATTTTTTCTTTTTTACATTTTTGTAGTTTTACAATTTAACCACTTCTTTCTTTGGCACATTTTCCAATTTACTACTAGCCTTCTCCTCTTTTTCCTCATGCTTCTTGTTTTGGCCTACTTTACATCATTTCCCTCTCTTCCCCATATTACCAGTCTTTTTTTCTGTAGTTAGTTTCTGTTCTATTTCTATTTTGCTATTTTTTATCGCTACCTTCACATTTTTTGGTCTAGTTTTGGTTGCCAGCCAGTTTCACACCCCTCTTTTTCTACTTTTTTTCATCATTTTTGCTCACTTTTTCCTCTTTCCCCTTTTTTTTTTCTCTCGTGAAAAATGCATGTAATACTTGAAGTTTTTTATGAATTGTCCTTTACCCTATTTTTTTTGCCTTTTACTTTTATGCCCCAAACTTTCCTTTCCACCTTCAGCTTTTTTTTTCCCCTCATTTCCCTTCGTTTTTGGTTCAACCCTATTTTAATTTTTTTTTTTTGCTTCTATGTTGCTATAGTTTTTCATGTCCCATCCAATTACAGCATGGTAGTTTTCCCCCCTTCTTTTCACGTGTCCATATGGCCAGCCAAATGGGCCACGTCTTGGACCTTAAAATTTTGTTCTTTTCTTCTTTTTTTTTTTCTTTTGTTTTGGCCTTTAACTTATATTTACTTATTTGTTAATCATTATTTTTATTTTGGCCAAATTTTTTTTAATATTTTATTTATATTATTATTATTTCTTAATTTTTAAAATTTTAAATTATATATTTTTATTTGGTTTTATTTATTTGATTACTTTTTTATTTTTTGATTTTAAGTTTATATTTTATTTTTTAATTTTATATGTTTGTATTATTATTATTATTATTATTATTATTATTATTATTATTATTATTATTATGACCATTAATGGGTTTTCAAATTGGGCCTTTTATCAGGCCATTTTGGGCCTTATATGGAGCATTTAAAAGTAGGTCATAAATTGAGCTCGAAAAATAAAGATCAGGTCCAATTGCAAAAGAAAGCTTGGATTACAAGGAATAGTATTTAAGATAAAATTAGATATCTATAGTTATCTCTTTTTGCATATTTCTAAGGATAAAGAATAATGAAAAGTTATAGACAACAATTTTGTCAAGATATTATTTCTTAAGGTAAAAATTGTTTCATTGATATGACCGAACCTACATGCCATAAGTAAAATTGATTCGGTTTATCTAATTTAGTCTTCTTGACATTATATTGAGAATATCATTGTTTAATCTAAGAATATACAAGCTATTATCATACATTCCCATGCCATAAGACACATCATTTAAATAAAAAGGAACAATAATTGCTAATATTAAATGAGTATCCATCATTCATACTTAAATAAGAAACTGAAATAATGTTTTGAGTTATGATAGGAAGATAATAACAATCCTTTAGCTCTAAAACTAAACTAGAAGGTAAAGGAAAATAATGAGTCCCTATGGCATAAGTAACAACACTTGTGCCATTTCCAACATGTAAGGACACATTTCTCTTTTTTAGGTTTACTCTTCTTTAGTCCATGTATATCATTACATAAGTGAGAATCACATATGTTATCTAATACCAAAAAGATATGTCAAAAAGAGATAGATTGATCTCAATCATATAAAGTATAAGTTTCTTTAGAGTTATTTTCCTCCAAGCTTGCCAAGTAGACCTTGCAATTCCTCTTTTAATGACTTTTTTTACGACAATCGTGACATGCATCCTTATCCTTCTTAATGTTGCTAGTATGCTTGACAGCCTTACTTGCATCCCCTTTATTATTAACCTTTTTATTTTTCTTCTTCTTGGGTAACTTCTTCTTAGCCTTAAATGAAAAAACTAGAAAAACCTCAAGCTTTTGGATTCTTAATGGATTTTTTGATAGTGTCAAGCATATTCATCTATTGTGGTAATGTTACTTCCATCTGATGCATATTGAAATTCATTACAATTTGTGAAAAGCTACTAAGAAAAGATGACAATATTAAGTCAACACTTAACTCATGATCTATCACAAATTTTAATTATCCAAGTTTTTTAATCCAATTAATTATTTTAAGACAATGCACTTTGACTGAAGTACTCTTAGACATCACTATTCAGAACATTTTCTTAAAGGTCTCAAACCTCTTTATCTGCCCTTATTTGTCAAACAACCTTTTAAAGTGTAGAATGATTATCAAAGCATCCATATTCTCATGTTGTCTTTGCAACTCAAGGGTCATGCTAGCCACCATGATACATGTGGCTTGATTAGCATGGTTTTTATAGGTTTCATAAACCCACCACACTGCATTATAAGCACTAGCATATAGTTTCGATAGAATTGGTTCATCAAGAACATAAAGCATTTTCTCTTACCTTAGGATAAGCTTCAGATTGTGGTACCAATTATTTAAGTTAGGCCTCGTGACCTTGTTAGCATCAATTATGTTATGAAGCGATAATTTATTACTCATTTTGGAACCTATAAAATTGAATAAGTATCAATCATATTATTCAACACCAATATAAATAAAGTCCAAATCTATATATTAGTTGTTCTCACTAATTTAATCAAATCAATAGCCTTCACTATCAATTTGAAAAAAATCATATTTTTTTAGTAGGCTAGGATCCCATTAATTTACCATAATCTTGAGGTTTATCTCAACAAGCCACGATAAGTAAATTACGTAAAAAACTTACTTATTAATCACATCCCCATGTAACTCATAAATCAATTAGGTTAGCGTGTAATCGATCGAGTTTGAGCTGATACAGTATTAAACTCAAGCTCGAGCTCGATTTGAAATTCGAAGCTTGAAACTCGGCTCAAACTCGATCGAATTTTATTTTTCTAGCTCAAGCTTGACTTGAAATAAAAATCTAGCTACTTGAGCTCGCTTGATTAGGCTTGATTAATATGTAAAAATAAATTTGATTCTTATATTCGATAAAAGCTCGATTATTTGTGCTCGAGCTCAAGCTCGAGCTTGAGTTTGGGATAGTTTATTAATTAAAAAAATAAAAATATATTTAAATATAAAAGCTCGATTAGGCTTGCGAGCTACTCAAGTCGAACATAAGAATGTTCGAGCTCAACTCAATCAATGAGTCGAGCAACTTGAGCTCAAGCTCGACTCGATAATAATCGAGTCAAATTTAAGTTTTATTCGAATCAAACCTGAGCAGCTTGTGAGTACTAATGTATCATCTACACCCTTAAGTTAGGTGACAACTCTTTGTCTAATCACATATTATGTGATTCACCCAATCATTGCCTCTACCATTATATGGTTAAAATTTTCACATTAGGACAATACAATGATAGTTAAGTAAGACCCATTAGCCATAACACAACCCTATTTCGAATAATGAATGCATTGAGTTTTGTCTCAACAACCTCCACTGGTAGAAAGTTTAGTTGTTTATGTTAATGGAAGGCATCAAGACTTAATATTTTTCATGGGGGATTTTTTATTCACTAAAAGTCTCATCAAGCATGCATAAGAATTCATCATATATCCAATATATGTAATCTTATCATGCATCTCACAATTATGCATGGCATTTATTACATATAAATCTAGCATGTATAACAATAAATCAATATAGCTTACATAGTATTTATCTTATAACTAACTTGCATACTACAACAATCATCATTTTTGGTTCAAATTCATGATATTGCACGTCTATGCTTTGAATCAATATCAATATAAAATATTAATCATCAATCCAACTCAATGTGATGCAAGGCCTAGACATGTTTAGCTAGCATGGCCGAATATATCTAACTATTATCTTATGAATATGTAATTTGCAATCATAATTTCCTAAACAATTAAGGAATTATAATTTTACTTGAATATTAATGTAACATGGTTGACATCACTCTAAACCATTTTGGAATGCCAATCAATTAAAATCAAGTCAAATTACATGCAAAAGGGATTTTCCTAGTTTAACTAGGTGTTGTAGTGAAATAGTTTCTTGTTAATTAGAAATTCTAAACAATTTAGAAAATCCAAGTCAATTTGAAATTTATATGAAATCTTATTTCTCAAAACCAAACCATTTAGGAATCGAAATTCAACAAGAAATAGCACAAATCTAGGGCTTGGCCGAAAACCCATCCAAGAAGGAAAAAAGTTGCAACTAGGGTAGTTTTTATAGAAACTAGGTAGTTTTGGCCATTTTTTACTATGCTACCCCTACTAACCAGCATCCAAGAGTTCTAAACTCTTTCACCTGCTTTCTTGTGCCTTTGGTCATGATTCTTGAATCACAAGTAACAATTACTTTGACTTTTATAAGAATAGTCCACTAAATTCGGTGATAAAGAAAGCAAATCTTGAAATCTTGGTGAACAAGTTTCCTAAAATTCCCAATATTGATTACCAAGAATATTTTCATTAAAATCTTAGTGAGAAAGTTTTTAAAGTCTCTTACTTTTAAGAATACTAGCTGTATCAAGAAAACCAATTACCGTAATAATATTGGGGCAGCCATGCATCATATGCATATTTTACATGCCCAGTCATTACTGGCAAATTTCTAGGCTAAGATTGTCATCAACTTTTGAATGACCAAATCAACTCCAAAAATTTTGAAATTTTTACACAATGATCATCAATATGTCTATTTTCATGTGTTAAAATTTTGTAGTCAAATAATATCCCAAGAGTGAAACAATTTTTGTAATATCACTATAGTAGAATTTTCCTAATATGGATAGATTGTAAACAATAAATTCATTGAGCATGCAAACGATATTCATAAATCATAAAATTCAAACCCAATCATCCTAAGATGTTGTGCTTTGATATTCTAAAAGAATCCAATCAAAACAATACAAAAAAATAGATTTTCTAGCCTACATCACAACAACATATTGTAATCAAAACAACTTTGATATCATGAACAACCAAACAAACTTCTAATTTGTACAATCTATATTGACAAGGCTTTAATACCACTTGTTGGGAATTATGCATCATTATATAGAGTTAAAACAGTGAAATTTTTTATAATTTAATTCTTTAAAGTCAAGATCAATCAACAAGATTATACAAATAACATATATATACAAGCATGTATAGTTTCGGCTAAAGGTGCTACCTTTAATGATGAAAATCTCTTGGTTCCATTTGGTGACCTTTCAAATAGATTCCAAGTTAACAAGCCATCCAAGTGTTCAGCCTCTACTAGTGATCCACTTAAACTCTTTTGAAAGAACCTTTTCTAAGGTTTGGTAGAACTCAAAGCCATATTCTAACTAGTAAATGTTTGCAAGACCTTTTACATTGTCTTGAGTAGAACTTCTTTCTCTTAGTTTTTCTTGTTTCTTCTTTAGAGACTTCCTTACAAGAGAAGGTGGCTTGATTTTCCTTTTATAGGGGAAGTATTTAGCCACATTAGGTTTAACACTTCGAATACAAATTTTCACAATTATCCCTATGATAGCCGAATGTACAAAATAAGAAAAACTTTTTCTCTTGTTTTTACTTCCTCTATTTTTGGTCAAACCAAAATCAAATTAAGTTCAATTTAATTTATCCCAATTTTAATCTTTCATAATTGTCCTATTGTGTGTGATCTATTAGGTTTTTTAGCATGTTGACAATAAACACAAGCATTGTAAATCTTAGTATTCAGCTATGGATGAAACAAAATTTTTATCTTCATCACCATTTCTCCAATTAGCCAATCTTATATTTATAGATCATGATCAATGGTAGCTTCATTGCATGACCCCCAATTGCTAAAAAAAGTTATATATAGCTTGGCAACCTATCTCTAAATGGTCATAGTGAATAATTAATATCCTTTTGTCACATAGTATTTCGGTTTGAACATTGAGTATGGTTTAGTGTCTACTCAATCTTGTTCAACCATGTTTAGTCTTGTCCTTGACATTAACTCACAAATAAGCTTTAGAATAATTCTAAACTTTTATTTCACTTTGGCTAAAGATTTCTCAAGTTAATTCAATCAAGATTAGTTAAGATACTCTTTTGATCACATAAGGTGATGAATCCCATCTTGATTACTTCATGCATCTTCATATGGCTCATGTAATACCTAACAATACTCGATTAGAGCATTATTGGTTAGAACCATAAGTAAAGTAAAGTCAAAGTATAGTATTCATCATATAAGGTCATAAGTAATCTCAAGTCAAAAGATCATTTATACAATCATTACATGAGTTGTAGCTATAAACAGTATGTGAACTACCATTTAAGATTCTCATATCAAGTCATGTTAAGGGAACTTGTTCTTGTAACAAGCACCCACATGTTAGCTTAAGTTTATCTAAACTTCAACCTATGAGATTAGTTGTTTACTTCATAAGCAAAAGCATAACCATGTGCTAGTCTCAACAACTTTTATCAATGTCCTCTTATTGATGAAACATCGACTATGAGTAATTTTGAAACATATAGCTTTTATGCGCTGATGATATCATAATTACAACTCATGTAATTCCCTTGCAAAACTTTATTTATATTCTGAGGACTTTAACATATAAGCATAAACATTGAAATATATGTACACAAGTTCAATGATAAAGAAATAAGACCTTTATAAGATATCAAATACCAAAGTACTACAAATATGATTAGGCTTGAAAGGCAAATACTAACATCTTGATTTTTTTTGCAATTGTTATTTTACTTGTTCACTTCAAGTTTTATGATTCCTTGCTTTTAAATTCATGCCTTTACATGCTATTCGGCTAACTATCTCTTAATTACTCTATTTTTACATTTTTTACACTTGATTTTTGTAGAAGTTAATTAAACTTGTTAATGCATTTCTTTATTAATTTCTTTGTTGGATCTTTTAGTTAACTTGTAGATCTAAGTTGCCTTAGCTTAGTTTTAGTTCATTTGGACTATAGTATTGTAGATCAAAATTTCATTTTGAATTTGTTGCATTTCTAACCAAAATTTAAACTTAGTTTTAGTTTTACAAATTTCAACCTTTCCTTGCAAATTTTCTTGAGTAATCTCACTTAAAATGTGTTTTGATTCATATTTCATTGTTGTTTTTACATCCAAGATTTTGGTTAGATTAATTTCATGAAAAATTAGATGCACATTTCATTTGGAAGTTAAGAGTTAGTTAAGTTTTGGTTAAGAGGAAGTTAGTTTCAGTTATGTGCAAGTTTATTGTTTTGAACTTTTACTTACATTTTGGTTGTTATTTTAGCTTCCAAATTCATGTTCAATAGATTATATTTACTTTTCAATAATGTTAGAATTAATTCAATGCAATTTAGCTACTATTTTTTTAGATTTTCAAATGCTTTTCTTGCACTTAGTGAATATGTTTTCGATTATGTGCATTTATATTCTTTGTTTTTACTTTCTTGTTAAAACTAGTTTAGTAATGCTTCTTATAATCAAATGAATTAACTTTATATTGAGTGCGGAGATAATAGATACTTAGCCTAGACTCTTAGTTAGTCCTCGTGGGACCAATTTTTGGACTTAGGTCACTATTATTACTTGAACAATCTGTACATTTGCAGAATTCACCAATCGATTACATTTTGAATTTGAACGAGTTTAAGCTAGAATTAAAGTGTCTAGGTTCATCCTCCCTACCTAAAGCCTTGTACTATAACTAGACCTCTTAGCTCATTTGTAAATCATCCCATTTTGTCCATCCAATTTCAACTTCTTTTTTTTCTTTAGTTTTAGGTTTTAAGCTATTATTTTAATATTTTTCTAGTTTCATTTGCTAGGGTGAGAGAATAGCCAAAGCTTTTTTGTTTTCAAGGTTTCTTTTTTTCAATACTAGTTCCATTCAAGTTTTCTCAAAGCTTTCTTCTTTTACAGTTCAAGCAATTAAATTTTATTTCCAAATTCTTTTAAGCTTTCCACTTTCTTATTATTCCATTTACATTTATACAATTACTCAAGTTCATTTCCAAACTTTCCTGAAGCATTTGGTTCATTTGCTTTCCATTTTCATTAACATTCTGTTGCAAATTTGACTTTTCTTTTCTTGATATATTTGGCCAACCCCAATTGCTAGCAAGTTCTCATTTTATTTAGCATTGTAATTGGCTTTTATAGCTTCATCACACTCAATTTTAAGATTATTAAAGTTTATTTGCCTTGTTCGACCCTTGTAAAATCATTGGCTTCACTGTTGCCATTTGTTCCCCATTGGCTTCATTACTCTCAGTTTTAAGATTATTAAAATTTATTTGCCTTGTTCAGCCCTTAGAAAATCATTGGCTTCATTGTTGCCATTTGTTCCCCATTTGGCCTACAATCATTTCTTTTTACACCCTTAGTTATTTTTCAGTTTTGCTTCAAATACTCTAATTCAAGTTTGATCTATCTAGATATAAGGTTGAAAGATTCATTTTGGTACTTTAATTTTAAACACCCATCTCATAATCTTCGAGGGAACAATATTCTATTCACTACTTTATTGCTTGATAGAAATTTGTGCACTTGTAGGCTTAAAAAAAAACAACAATCAAGTTTTTGACACTGTTGCCAAGAATTATTTCAATGCAAGCAAACAATATTAATACCAACTCTTTTACCTTGTAATTTAAACTTGATATTTTTTTCTGCTATTATCAGTTTTGATGTTTTGTTTGTATACACCAATTAAGAAGTGTTGATTTAGCTCTATTTGATCAAGAGAATGAGAGAACATTAAAAAGATTAGGAAAAGACCAAGCAACAACCAATCCAATCCTAATGGCAAATATTGGTGAAGAACAAAGAACATTTAAGGACTACACTATTCCTAATCTTGAAGGATTCCAACCTTTAATACGGAGGATGTCAATCCCAGTAAAAAATTCCAAGACCAAGCCATAAATCATCCAAATGGCTCAAACATTAGTGCAGTTTGGCAGTTTACCAACTAAGACTTTTAAATACAATGGTGTTTTTGACGATGCAATGTGACTAAGACTTTTTCCTTTTTCTAGTAAGGACAAAGCGAAAAGTTAGTTGTCTTCTCTCCCATTTAGCTCAATCACAACATAAGATGATTTGGTGCAAAAATTTCTAACTAAGTTTTTTCCACTAGCCAAGATAACAAGGATAAGGAATGAGATCACCACATTCCAACAGTATAAAGGGAAGAAACTTTATGACTCATAAGAAAAATACAAGGAGTTGCTAAGGACATGTCCACACCATGGACTCTCTTAATGGCTCCAAGTGTAAATTTTTTTTGCAATGGTTTGACACCACCCACTAAGACAATAATCAACTTAACTATAGGAGGTACCTTAATGAGCAAATCCATTAAAGATACAATCTGATTGAGGAAAATAGTGGCCAATAATTACTAATGGGACATCGATAAAAGAGCCCACAAGAAAGCATCTGGGATATATGAGCTTGACACATTTACTTCAATTACAATTAATTGCCCTGACCAAAAAATAGAAGCACTAGGAACCTATTGGCCATAGCTCTTGTCTAAGCCACCCTAAGCTCTTTCTTAATTAGTGAAATCTACTACACTTAATTGATAGGTGCCAATATAAGACCAAGATCATATAGTATGCTACCCAAACCAATCAACTATACAATCCTTATAGCAATACTTATAACCTTGGTTGGAAGAACCACCCTAATTTATTTTGGAATAAACACCAAAACAACCACCAAAACATTACTAATC
The DNA here is from genome assembly GCF_047325235.1 of Durio zibethinus. Taxonomy (NCBI): domain Eukaryota; kingdom Viridiplantae; phylum Streptophyta; class Magnoliopsida; order Malvales; family Malvaceae; genus Durio; species Durio zibethinus. Next base: position 18,520,802 of record NC_143165.1, read on the forward strand.
CTCAGATTTTCATGGGCAACAACAACTCCAACATCCATTTCAAGAAAAAAAGCCCAACCTAGAAGAGAGTTTTTTCAAATATTCCAAAATGAAACCACTATCCTTTAAAACCACGCCGTATTTATTGAGAACTTAGAAATCCAAATGGGCTAGTTAGCTAATGCCTTAGCCAACAGCCCAATAGGATCTTTATCTAGTAACATTGAGTCCAACACAAAAAAAACAAGGCAAAGAGGAGTGCAACATAATTTTTTTTATGGGAAAAAAGAAATTTAATTCTCAGATGATGAGAACATTATGGATGTGGTGGTTAGTTTGCCCGGTTTTGAGAGAATCCTACATAGGAACATTTAAGCCAAAGGTGAAATTGTATAAGTGGAAATGGAGAATGAAATAGAAGAAAAACCTACGAAAGAGCTCAAATAATAACCTGAAGAGGAGATGAAGAAAGAAGAATTTTAAATTGAAGAAAAAAGCTTGCTTTAAGTAGAAAGAGAGATTATGAGAAGTCTAGATCCAAGCATAAACATTGAAGTGCACAAAAAAGAAATGAAAAGAATGAAACTTACTCCAAGAATGTCCACTTTGAAAAGAACATTTGAAGTAACTCAAGCAACACTAAAGCCCAAATGGAGAGAGCTACTTAAGGAGTTAGAGACAGTTACATTTAGTGACAAAGTGGCTTAAGACTTAAAGAAAAATTTCCCACCAAGCTAGACGATCTAAGGAATTTTTGTATTCCATGTTTAATTGGTGTAGACACCTAATTTTGACTAGGCAAAATTCAGCCATTTGTGAAGCTTTCAAAATCTAACTTAGTTCAAATATAATATTTCTTCAATTTTGACAAGTTTTTAAGATTAAAAGTGGGACCAATATGACTTAAATGTCCTAATGTCAAACTTAGTCAAATCTAATCAAACAAAGTCAAACTTGGTAAAAAATTATCAAAAATGATCAAAACAATTAAAATTCAGGTCAACTTTCACAATTCACAACCAATTGGAACCAATGTGGTTTTAATTTGAAATTTATGATTTTTAAAGCATTAAAAAGTTTGATTGCATTTCAAAAAGGGTAAAATTACCAAAATCCCCTTAGGGGTATTTCATAATTTGGCCTTTTCAAAGTCAAAGTTTCATGAAAACTTTTAAATCATAATTGAATATTTGTTTATGATTTTTGATGCATTAGAAACCTAGATCACATCTTGGGAGGTATGAAATTTCATGAAAATGTTTAGCTCTTAGTTTCATATTATTTCATGATTTTTGTTACTTTAATATCATAAGAATAAAGAGTCTAAGTATTGATTTCCAAGGAAATGGCCTAGAAATTAAAAACTTTCCAACTAGAGGTAAAATGACCTTTTCATTTAGTTTCAATAGCATTAAAAATCTAATCTTTGGTAGTAAGCATTCTGGACCATCAATTATCTTAGGGAGTTTGATCCACTGGTGAAAGCTAGCTTCTTGCAAAAAAAATAAGAGAGTATTTTGGACCATTCGATGCATTTATAATATAAGGGCTATTATTCAATCTTAAAGGGATATTTTTCATCTTTTTCTTAGGAAAGTTTAATGTTGAATAATAGAGGAGAAAAGAAGAAGAGATGGGTGGAAACAAAAGAGAAAAAAAATGAAAGAAAAAGAAAAAAAAAGAATTGAAGAAAGTTTAGATAAGGTAGAAAATTTTTTCTTTTTTTGCATTCTCATTAAATTCTCATCATATTTTCCATATCATTTTCATATTGATTTTTTACTTTTTTCTATTTTTTTTTGAAAGATTATAGGTTTTTTTATATTTAATCTTGATTCAAAGTTCATCCAATTAAACCATAGTTGTGATTGAAATTAAATGAATCATGTAACAAAGAATATATCCACCATTGAAACCAATTAGAAGGTTCAGCCAAGCAACTTCACCACTACTAAACCTCTTTTTAGTTCTCTTTAAATGTTTTCATTACTCTTTTTGTCAATTATGGATGATTTAGTTGCTAGTTTACTTGAATTTTGATTGGTTTGTTAGTGAATGTTTGGTTATTTGACTAATGTTCTTGCTTTCATGATTTCCATGCTAACTAGCTCATTACATGTTTGATAAAGTTTTTCTCATGGTATAACTCCCTTCATATGGTGACTGGATAAGTGATTGACGCTTGATTTTCCTTAGTAAATCATTGTATGATTTGGGAATAGCCAATGATGCATTTGAACAAAAGAGTATTTTGGACCATTGGATGCATTTATAATCTAAGGGCTAGCTTTCAATCTTAAAGGGATATTTTTCATCTTCTTCTTAGAGGAGATTAACTTTGAAGAATAGAGGACAAGAGAGGAAAAGCTAGGTGTGAAACAAATGAGAAAAAAATGAAAGAAAAAGAAAAGTAAAAAAAAAAAAAAAGAAGAATTGAAGAAAGCTTGAAGGAGGTAGAATTTTTTTCCTTCTTTTTTTTTTTGAATTTTCATTACATTCTCATCACATTTTCCATAATATTTTCATATTGTTTTTCTAATTTTTTTTTTGAAAGATTATAGTTTTTTTTTTATTCAATCTTGATTCAAAGTTTATCCAACTAAACTGTAGTTATGAATGAAATTAAAGGAATCATGAAACAAAGAATATATCCACTATTGAAACCAATTAGGAGGTTTAGCCAAGCAGCTTCACCACAGTTGAACCACCTTTTGGTTCTCCTTAAATGTTTTCCTAGCTCTTTATGTTGATTATGGATGATTTAGTTGCTAGTTTACTTAAATTTTGATTGGTTTGTTAGTGAATGCTTGGTTGTTTGACTAATGTTATTGCTTTCATGATTTCTATTCTAACTAGCTCATCACATGTTTGATAAAGTTTTTTTCATGATATAAATCCCTTCATATGGTGATTGGATAAGTGCTTGGTGCATGATTTGCCTTAGTAAATGATTATAGGATTTAGGAATATACAAGGGAGTATTTTGGACCATGGGATTCATTTATAATCTAAGGGCTAACATTCAATCTTAAAGGGATATTTTGTATCTTTTTCTTAAAGGAGATTAACTTTGAAGAACAAAGAAGAAGAGATAAAGAGTTGGGTGTGAAATAGAGGAGAAAAAAAGTAAAAGACAAAGAAAAGAAAAAAAGTGGAAGAATTGAAGAAAGCATGGAAGAGGTAGAAATTTTTTTTTTTTTTTTTGCATTTTCATTACATTTTCAACACATTTTTTGACATCAGAGCATCTGCCCATCATGCAACTTGGGCTGAGACTAAGGCAGGCTTATCCAAAAATAAGATGGGCCTATCTTTGGTCCAAATCCACACATAAATAAGGTGGGCTGGAATAGAGAGATTGCATTCACATTAGCTAGAAAAGAAGATCATGAATATGAATGGGATTGTGGTCAAGATTAGGAGTAAATGGGCAGATTATGTTCACACGTAAATCTCATGATTTTAGACGTGATTCTAGCAATGCAATCTGAAAGTTTCTATGCTTAAAGGGATGTTTCTAGCCTATATATTTTTTATTATTCTCTGGTAAAAGGCAGAATAGAGTTTTATTTGTCCTTAGGCAATCTTTTTTATTGTTCTTCAAGTTTTGTATCTTTTAGGTGAATTTCCTAGAGTTGTGAACTTTTATTGTTTTGTATCATTGATTAGAATTCTTAAGGTGATGTTTCTGTATCTCTTAGTTTCTAGTTTTGGTGGTAAACTTTTATCTTTTTTAATCTAATAATCATATTCTGCCATTATTAAAATCCTTATGAGTTATTTTTTTGATGAGTTTTTCTATTTGCAGTTAATCTCCACATCTCAAACATCAATTTTCGATATCAAATTGGTATTAAAGCTATGACAGATCGTTATTGTCAAGCACCAACAGAAGAGGTTAAAACCAATACTAACATTGTAGCAACTACCAATGTTGACTCAAGGGATGCCCTTATAGAGGAGATGTGGTAATAGATCCTTTAACTATAACATTAACTGCATATACAAGAAGAGAGAGAAGAGATAAGGAGGCAACGAAAGAGAAACAAAGAAGATGAAAGAGAAACTAATCCATTCCATGGAAACAACAGTGATTCTGATGATAGCTCCTTATCTCACTCACGGTAAGTTAGAGACTATTTATGTAAAAACTAACTTCAACCTAGTATATTCAATTCGAAGATAGAGATTCCTGAGTTTGAGGGAAAGATGCAACTTGAAGAATTTTTAGATTGGCTACACATGGTGGGATGCATATTTGAATACCATGATGTCCCTGAACATCACAAGGTGAAGCTAGTGGCCCTCAAACTTAGAAAGCATGCATCTTTTTGGTGGGAAAATCTAAAAAACTAAAAGAAAAAAGAAGGTAAGAGAAAAATTACTTGAGAAAAGATGAAAAGAGAGTTGAAGAGAAAATATCTCTCAGATAACTTTTGACAAGATATCTTCTTTAGGCTCCATAACTTGAAGCAAAAAGATCTCTAAGTGTAGAAGTAGAGGGCTGAGTTTGACCACCTCATGTTAAAGTATGAATTGGTAGAACAGAAGGAGCAGACTATTGCTTGGTATTTTGGAAGATTGAAAATTGAGATAGCTAATGTGGTGCAACTACAACACTATTGGGCTTTCAACAATGTATGCAAGCTTACCCTTAAGGTGGAGAGGCAACAAAAGGAGGCTCGTGGTAACAGCTCAAGATTTGGGTTAAGAGAAGGCTATATCAATAAAAGTGGCTCATCCAAAACTATTGTTCCTTTTAAACCCATTCCAAAACAACCTCAAAAGAAAGATGGAACCTCAACAAGAAAGCCTCAATTTAGTGTACAGACCAAAAAATGTTTCAAATGTCAAAAGCTTAGACACATTACCTCAGAATGCCTAAATAGGAAGATTGTGGCTCTGGTAGAGAAAGACTTAGAGAGAAATGAAAAAGATTTGGCTAAAAAAGATTAAAACCTTGAAGAGGAGGAAGAGGTAACCTATGGTGATTGTGAAGCGTCATTAGTCATACAATGCAGCTTGAGTACCACACCTGCTAAGAAAGAAGATTAGTTGCATAAAAATGTGTTCCACACTTGGTGTACTACCCATGAGAAGGTATGTGATGTTATAATTGATAGTGAAAGTTTTGAAAATGTTGTTTCTACCTTTATGGTGTAGAAATTAGGCCTTAATGTAGTGGATCACCCCCAACCATATAAGCTATCTTAGCTATAGAAAGAAAATGAAATCAAGGTTAGCAAGAGGTGTTTAATTCTTTTTTTAATAGGAAAGTAATACAAGGATAAAGTGTGGTGTGATGTAGCTCTAATGGATGCTTGCCATTTACTGCTTAGAAGACCTTGGCATTATGATAGAAGGGTTATTTATGATGGTTACCACAACACTTATACATTTGTGAAGAATGGATACAAAATCATCCTAAGCCCTACCAATCCCATGGTGATGTCCAAACTAACCAAAGGGGAAAGAAGTAGCTTATTTACCAAGGCTAATTATAGAAAGAAAATTAAGATTGATGGTACTATGTATGCTCTGGTGTTAATTGAAGAAAATAAAAATAGTGATGAGCCTTTTGTAGTGATACAACCATTATGGTAGAATTTTAAAATGTTGTTCAAGAGTAGTTACTAGCTGGTTTACCACCAATGAGGGACATTCAACACTACATAAACCTTATCCCAAGAGTTGTTTTACCTAACAAGGTAGCCTATAGGATGAGTCCTAAAAAGCATGCGAATTGTAATGCCAAGTTGATGAATTGGTGAGAAAAGGAATGGTGCGTGAAAGCATAAGCCCTTGTGTAGTCCCAACCTTTTTGGTGCCTAAGAAGGATGAATTGTGGCACATGTGTGTGGATAGTAGGCAATTAACAAAATCACAGTTGATTATGGCTTTCCTATTCTGCGCTTAGATGACTTACTAGACCAACTACATGGAGTAACTATTTTCTCCAAGATAGACCTACGTAGTGGTTATCATCAAATCATAATGAGGCTTAGAGATGAGTGAAAAATAGCCTTTAAGACAAGGGATGGACTTTATGAATGGATGGTAATGCCTTTTGGTTTATCCAATGCTCCTAGTACTTTCATGAGATTTATGAATCATATCCTTAAACCTTGTATTGGCAGATTTGTAGTAGTTTATTTTGATGATATTCTTATGTACAGCAAAGATGATGAATCACCTACACCAACTATTTTACATATTGAGGGAACAAAAACTTTATGTTAACTTTAAAAAGTACAGTTTCTTTACTTTCAATCTTGTGTTTTTAGGGTTTGTGGTGTCAAAAGAAGGAATAAAAATGGATCCCAGTAAGGTTGAGGTAATTTGAAATTAGCCAACACCAACATCTCTGCTGATATCTACAGCTTCCATCGTCTTACCTCTTTTTTTAAGCATTTCATTAGGAGTTTTAGCTTTATTATGGCTTCTATCACTGAATGTTTGAAGAATGAAGTTTTTAAGTGGACCAAAGAAGCCCAACACAACTTTAAGCTCATCAAGACTAAGATCATTGAAGCTCCCATCTTGTCCTTACCAAATTTTGATCAAATGTTTGAAGTAGAATGTGATGCATCCAATTTTGGAATAAGTGCTATTTTAAGTCAAGAAGGAAAACCTATAGCATTTTTTAGTGAGAAGCTTAATGAAGCCAAGAGGAAGTATTCAACCTATGGCAAAAAGTTTTATGCCATATATAGAGCTTTATTCCATTAGAATCAGTATCTCTTTCCCAAGCCATTTGTCTTATATTCAAACCATGAGGCCTTGAAGTTTATCAATAGCCAGCATAAGCTTAACCGAAGGCATGTAACTTGAGTGGAATTTCTTCAAGCCTACAACTTCACTATCAAACATAAATCAAGAACTCAGAATGTGGTGGTAGATGCTTTGAGTCGAAAGCACTCCTTATTGGTGACTATGGCTATTGAAGTTATTGGATTTGATGTGATCAAAGGGCTCTATGAGACAGATACTTATTATGGCCAAATTTAAGAAGAATGCAAGCAAGGATCACACAACTAGTTTTGGTTGCATGATGGATATCTCTTCAAAGCTAACAGCCTTTGCATTCCCTTATGTTCCTTGAGATAGGCCTTAATTAATAAGGCTTATAATGGTGCACTGGTGGACACTTTGGAAGGGATAAGACATTTGCTCTTTTACAAGATAGATTTTATTGACCAAGAATGGAGAGGGATATGATGAAACACCTTGAATGATGTAGAGTGTGCCACATTACCAAGAATCATGGCCAAAATACTAGATTGTATACTCCATTGCCCGTGCCTAATGCTTCTTGGAAGGATGTCAGTTTGAACTTTGTGGTTGGACTACCTAGAACTCAGAGGAACAAAGACTCCATCATGATGGTTGTGGATCATTTTTCCAAGATAGCCCATTTTATTCCTTGTACCAAAACTATAGATGCTTCTCATGTTTTCGATTTATATTTCAAGAAAATTGTGAAGCTACATGGAGTTCCTAGATCCATGGTGTATGATCGAGATTCCAAGTTTCTTAGTCATTTTTAGTGTACCTTTTGGAAGAAGCTTGGCACCAATCTCAAGTATAGCTCTTCTCATCATCCTCAAATAGATGGTCAAATAGAAGTAAGCAACCATAGCTTAGGCAACCTTCTAAGAAGTTATGTGGGAAAGAATACCAAGCAGTGAGATCTTATTTTACCTCAAGTAGAGTTTGCCTATAACTGCTCACTAAGCCAAACCACTGGTTGTAGCCCTTTTAAGGTGGTGTATGGTAAAAATCTAATCAATCCTTTAAATTTAGTTTCTTTCCATACTAACCAACAATTTAATGGAGATACAAAAGAAATAGCTAAGGATATCAAATGATTGCACAAACAAGTGAGAGCTAGGATTTTATAACAAAATGAGAAATATAAAAAGGCATCAAACAAGCATAAAAAATATATAGAGTTTAAAGAAGGTGATTTGGTATGGGTTAACTTGTGGAAAAAGAGATTTCCTCTAGGAAAGTTTGGCAAATTACAACCTAAGGCAGATGGACCATTCAAAATTCTCCAATGCATTAGGGAGAATGCCTATAAGATAGAGTTTTTTGACACTTATGGAGCATCTTCCACTTTCAATGTTGCTGATTATCACCCTACAATGACGAGAATACTAGTTTAGACTTGAGGACAAGTCTTTTCCAGCTAGAAGAGATTGACACTGGAGTGTATGCACATCATACAACTTGGGCTGAGGCTAAGGCAGACTTATCCAAAAATAAGATGGGCCTATCTTTGGGCCTAATCCACACATAAATAAGGTGGGTTGGAATAGAGAGATTGCGTTCACACTAGCTAGAAAAGAAGACCATGAATATGAATGGGATTGTGGTCAGGTTCAGGAGTAAATGGGTAGATTATGTTCACACGCAAATCTCACGATTTTAGGCGTAATTCTAACAATGCAATCTGAAAGTTTCTATGCTTAGAGGGATGTTCCTAGCCTATATATTTTTTATTATTCTTTGGTAAAAGGCAAAATAAAGTTTTATTTATCCTTAGGCAATCTTTTTTATTGTACTTTAGGTTCTGTATCTCTTAGGTGGATTTCCTAGAGTGGTAAACTTTTATTATTCTGTATCCTTGATTAGAATTCTTAGGGTAGTATTTCTGTATCTCTTAGTTTCTAGTCTTGATGGTGAACTTTTATATCTTTTAATCTAATAATCATATTCTGCCATTATTCAAATCCTTATGAGTTATTTTCTTGGTGAGTTTTTCTATTTGTAATTAATCTCCACATATCAAACCTCAATTTTCGGTATCATTTTTTATAACATTTTTATAATGGTTTTCTAATTTTTTTTCTATTTTTTTTGAAAAATTATAGTTTCTTTTTTATTCAATCTTGATTCAAGGTTCATACAACTAAACCATAGTTGTGATTACAATTAAAGGAACCATGTAACAAAGAATATATCCACCATTGAAACCAATTAAGAGGTTCAACCAACCAACTCCACCATGGACAAACCTCTTCTTAGTTCTCTTTAAATGTTTTCCTTGCTCTTTGTGTTGATTATGGATGATTTATTTGCTAGTTTACTTGAATTTTGATAGGCTTGTTAGTGAATGTTTTGTTATTTGGCAAATGTTCTTACTTCCATGATTTCCATTCTAACTAGTTCATCACATGTTTGATAAAGTTTTTCTCATGGTATAAATCCCTTTAAATGGTGATTGGATAAGTGATTGATGCATGATTTGCCTTAGTAAATGATTGTATGATTTAGGAATAGCCAATGAAACATTTGGCATATGGAGTATTTTGGACCACTGCATGCATTTATAATCTAAAGGCTAGCATTCTATTTTAAATGGATATTTTGCATCTTTTTCTTGGAGGAGATTAACTTTAAAGAATAGAGGAGAAGAGAGGAAAAGCTAGGCATGAAATAGAAGAGAAAAAAGTGAAAGAAATAGAAAAAAAAAAAAGAAAAAAAGTGGAAGAATTGAAGAAAGCTTAGGGGAGGTAGAATTTTTTTTTCAGCTTTTGCATATTCATTACATTTTCAATGCATTTTCTATAACATTTTCATAATGGTTTTCTACAACATTTTCATAATGGTTTTCTACTTTATTATTTTTTTAAAAGATTATAGTTTTTTTTTATTTAATCTTGATTCAAAGTTCATCCAATTAAACCATAGTTGTGATTGCAATTAAAGGAATCATGTAACAAAGAATACATCAACCACTAAAACCAATTAAGAGGTTCGACCAAGCAATTCCACCATCACCAAACCTTTTTTTGGTTCTCCTTAAATGTTTTCCTTGCTCTTTGTATTGATTATGGATTATTTAGTTGATAGTTTACATGAATTTTGATTGGTTTGTTAGTGAATGTTTGGTTATTTGGCTAATGTTCTTGCTTTCATGATTTTCATTCTAACTAGTTCATCACATGTTTGATAAAGTTTTTCTCATGGTATAAATCCCTTCATATGGTGATTGGATAAGTGACTGATGCATGATTAGCCTTAGTAAATGATTGTATGATTTGGGAATAGCTAATGAAGCATTTGGCCAAAGGAGTATTTTGGACCATTGGATGCATTTATAATATAAAGGCTAGCTTTCAATCTTGAAGGCATATTTTCCATGTTCTTCTGGGGGAGATTAACTTTGAAGGATAGAGGAGAAGAGAGGAAGAGCTGGGTGTGAAATAGATGAGAAAAAAGTGAAAGAAAAAGAAAAGAAAAAGAAGAAAGAATTGAAGAAAGCTTGGATGAGGTAAAAAAATTTTTTTATTGCATTTTCATTACATTCTCATCATATTTTTCATAATATTTTCATATTGGTTTTCTACTTTTTAATGGTTTTTTGAAATATTATAGTTTCTTTTTTTTTATTCAATCTTGATTCAAAGTCCATCCAACTAAACCATAGTTGTGATTTAAATTAAAGGAATCATGAATATATCCACCATTGAAACCAATTAAGAGGTTCGGCCAACAACTCCAACATGGCTGAACCTCCTTTTGGTTTCCTCTAAAGTTTTTCTTTCTCTTTGTGTTGATTATGGATGATTTAGTTGCTAGTTTACTTGAATTTTGGTTGATTTGTTAATGAATGTTTGGTTGTTTGACTAATGTTATGGCTTTCATGATTTCCATTCTAACTAGCTCATCACATGTTTGATAAAGTTTTTCTCATGGTATAACTTTATTATGGTATAAATCCCTTCATATGGTGATTGGATAAGTGATTGATGCATGATTTGCCTTAGTAAATGATTGTACGATTTTGGAATAACCAAGCAAGCATTTGGCCAAGGGAGTATTTTAGACCATTGGATGCATTTATAATCTAAGGTCTAGCATTCAATCTTAAAGCGATATTTTGCATCTTCTTTTTGGGGGAGATTAACTTTGAAGAATATAGGAGAATAGATGAAGAGCTGGCTGTGAAATAGAGGAGAAAAAAATTAAAGAAAAAGAAAAGAAAAAAAATGGAAGAATTGAAGAAAGCTTGGAGAAGGTAGAAATTTTTTTCCTTTTTTTGCATTTTCATTACATTCTCATCACATTTTCCATAATATTTTCACACTGGTTTTCTACTTTTTTCTATTTTTTTGAAATATTATAATTTTTTTTATTCAGTCTTGATTTAAAGTTCATCCATCTAAACCATAGTTGTGATTTAAATTAAAGGAATCATGTAACAAAGAATATATCCACTTTTGAAACCAATTAGGAGGTTCAGCTAGCAACTCTAGCATGGCTGAACCTCCTAATTGGTTTCAAAAGTGGATATATTCTTTGTTACATGATTCCTTTAATTTAAATCACAACTATGGTTTAGTTGAATGAACTTTAAAAAAACTGAATAAAAAAGAAACTATAAATAGAAAAAAATTATAAATGATTTAGTTGCTAGTTTACTTGAATTTTGATTAGTTTGTTAGTGACTATTTGGTTGTTTGACTAATGTTCTTGCTTTCATGATTTCTATTATAACTAGTTCACCACATGTTTGATAAAGTTTTTCTCATGGTATAAATCCCTTCAAATGGTGATTGGATAAGTGATTGATGCATGATTTGCCTTAGTAAATGATTGTATGATATGGGAAGGGCCAAGGAAGCATTTGGCCAAGCCATTCCCATGCTTAGCCGAAATGTCCAACTTTGTTTATGGCCAAATATTGTTTGTTTCATATGTATTTGATTGTGTTTTTGGTTGGTTTGTCAAGCATTCAATGTGTTTGATTTAATTTCTATGCAAAACCGTTAGTTTAGTAGGTTTTTTTGTTGATTTTTGGTGGTTGTTTGGCTAGTTTTCAAGGAAGAACAATGATGAAGGATGTTTTCAAAGTTTGAAAATTTTTTATGTTTGATCCATTTTTAACATGTTTTCGCATCACATCTTGTTTATAATTTAGTTTTGTGAATGTCTAGATTTGTAATTAGTTTGTTCTCTTGTCATGCACATATCACATGCATCAAATATTCATGTTTTTATCATTAGCATTGTTGTAATTTGTTTTGGCTACTTGCATTTTCCCATGAAACCCCAAATTTGAAACCCTAAACTCTAAATCCCTAAACCCCTATACCTTAAACCCTAATCTAAAATCATAAACCCTAAACCTTAAAACATACCTTAAATCCTAAAACCAACCCTTAACCCCATTCATGCATTTACATCACATTTTATTTTGTTACATGCTTTTTTAAATTGCCATGCATTCATATTATGTCATTCATGCATTCATTTATTTATTTTTATTATGTTCATGCATATCATGCATTTCTTTTCCAAATTAGTTTTCAAAGTAAAATATTTTTAAATAAGATAATATCTCAAGTAAATATAGTTATCAAGATTTAACCTAAATACAAGGGGACTCTTAGTGATTATTATTTACATGAGGTATTATCTTGGTTTTGTGGGATAAATCGAAAATCTCTAAGTTTGAAATATTTTTGAAACTCTACCTAAATATAAGAGAGTAGAAAAGATATATCGATACTTAGGAAATTTTTATTTTGGTCCCAAAAATAAATTGTTTCGCTTTAAAAAAAAAAAAAAAATGTTTTTCTTTAAAAAAAAGAAAAAATTTTTTAAAATAAAAATAAAGAATGAAAGATGAATTAATATTAAACTTTAGAATATGACTATTTTTAACCAAAGTTTAAGGACAATATGTAGTTAATTGGTACCGTTTTTGACAGACATTGTGAGTGTACTAATCCTTCTCTATATAGCTGACTCCTGAATCTTAAATCTGATTTCACAAACTTCAATTTGGTATTTTTATAAAACCTTTAAATCTTATAAATGTTTTATCAAAAAAGGACAAAAATTTTTAGGTAGCTAATCGCACCCTAAAAAAAAGATGGTGACTTTTGTTTTTTGTTTTTATTGAAAATGCTTTTTAACCCACCACTTTTCTCATCCCCTATTCGTTTGGCACTTGGGTCACCACCCTCAATCCCAAAATGTTACGATAGCTTGGCGACTCCATTAGGGATAAAGTTTTAGAAAGTCAAGCTAAACATTGATTAATATTATCCTATATTTTGGTTTAACAGTCCTAATTAGTATTTAATCTTAATTCTTTAATTTTAATTTTCCTATTTTCTTAATGTAGACATTGAATTTTGTTCGAAACATTTTAGCATGGTTGAACAAATCCCATTTGAAGCTTGGAAAAAGGTCCCTTAAAGAGCCTATAAAATGCATCAATATTTAGGTTTAATAAACAAAGAAAAAAGATACCCGTATGATTACAACCAAACTCTTTTGCATATAATTTATATGGATCATACTTTTTCACGTAGATGCATGAAAAATAAAGAATAAATGAAAAGAGTAAATCCTAAAGTCAGCCTTGGTCAAAATTACACAAAACTTAGTCAAAATGAATAAAACCGAGGTCAATCATTAAAGTTCACAACCTAATTGGAAGTAATGTGGTTTAAAATTAAATTTGGTGATTTTTAAAACACAAAAAATTTTTGTTGTACTAGGGCAAGTACAAAATTATTAAAATACCATTTAGGAGATATTTTCATAATTTGACCTTTTCGAGCTTGGATTTTCATGAAACTTTCTAAGTCTTAGTTTCATAATATTTCATGATTTTTAGAGCATTGGAAATCTTAGCAATAACCTAAAAAATGTGAAATTACTAAAATACCCCCATAAGGGTATTTTCATAATTTGACCTTTCTAAGCTCAAATTTTCATGAAACTTTATAGATCTTAATTTTATAATATTTCATGTTTTAAAATCCCAAAAATGAGCATGGAAACATTGATTTTTATGAAAATGGCCTAAATATCGAAAACTTTGCACTAGGGGTAAAATTGGTCTTTTCATGGGTTTGAAAGATATAAAAATCCAACTTGTGTAATGAATAATTTGGACCATTGGATCTTTTATTGATCTTGATCCAATGGCCAAAAGTGGTTTTTTGAAAAAAAAAAAAAAAAGAGAAACTTTGACACTTATATGAGATCTCATTTAAAGGTTTATATTCATCCAAAATAAGATTTTTTTTTTTAGGGCTGACTCTTGAAAAAAGGAAAAAAAAAGGATCTACCAAAAAAGAGATGAGAAGCTAGTGGAGAGGAGAGGGATGTGAAAAGAAAATGAGGAAAGAAACAGCTGAAAAAAGGGGAAAAGGCAAAAAAAAAAGGGATGTAGGTTTAAGGAAGAAAGGAAAAAATGAAAGGAGTCTACCAAAGAAAAAAAAGAAAATTATTGAAAAGGAGAAAGGAAGAAGCTGCTGAAAGTGAGAAAGAAAAGAAGCTATTGAAAAAAAGAAAGCTAAAGGAGAGCCTGCCGAAAAAGGGGAGAGTTGAAACTTGTAATAATCTTTTCATTTTTGCATTTTTTGTTCTTTTTTTGTAAATGAAACCATAGCAAACAGCATTCTTGTTGACTTTACTTTAGTTTCTTGGCTTTATTTTAGCTATTTCTTCTTCATTTTATCGATTTTAATTCGAGCTTTATTTTATTTTCCCAGTACTTGCATTTTGTTCTTCATTTAAGCTTTGTTTATTATATCTTAATCAATGAAATTTCCTATTTTTAGTTCAGCCTAGTTTCTTTTACTTTTCCAAGTTTAAATTACTTTGCTTTGAGCTTGTTTATTGTTGAGAAGTATGGCTTTTGATAGCTGGATGGATCATTGTTCATCATTAGGCATCAAAATAGCTTGACTCTTGAAGGCTTGATTTTTTTTTTCTTTGCCATTTAACTAAGGTTCTACTTGGTTTTATTTTCTACCTAGCCTTTGTTTATATTGTTTATTGAGTTTGTTTTGGTTATTATTTATTTGTTATTTTAACTTAGTTACATTTTATTTTACTATGGTTCTATGATAGTTTAGGACATTCCTTTTTAGCACTTGCATTTCATTTATTTTCCTTTTATCTTCCATATGAATGTATAATTTTGGAGGGCTATTTTCATGTCATTTTGTTTAGTTTTTGTAGCAAGTTGGCCTACATTTTTTGTTTGTTTTTTAGTCTATTTTGAAGTCATGTGTTCATTTCTCAAATCTCAATAAGCTATTTTTAGTTTTAGTTACATGTAGCCTACTAGGTCTTGTAGAGTTCATTTGCAGTGTTTACTTTTACACACTTTTTGTGCATTTCTGCCCAAATTTTGTCTTCTTGTTACCTTTTCGTTTGGTTTTTAGGTATTTTCATTTTCCTGTTTGATGTTTTCATAAGTTAACGATTTTTTTATAAGAAAATATACAGTTTTGGAAATAAATTTGTTTATAGATAATAATATTAATACATGATTTTAAAGAAATAAAATTTTTGATGATGGGACTCCAGGAAGTCCGAATAGTAATTCTTGAGAATTTATTATGTGAGAAAAGATTTTTAAAAATTACCAAAGTATTAAAATATTTAGTAACTTTTTTAATACAAAATTTTTTTAATTAATTCAAACAATTCTTGTAAAGTGATAAAAATATACATATTTATAAAAGCATGTATTTTTTAATAATAAAATTAAGTAATGATAATTTTTTATGATGAGACTCCGAAAAATCTTAGGAGTGATTCCCAAGAATTTCGTAAGTGAGAAAAGTCTTTTTAAAATTGCCAAAGTTTTATAACATTTAGAAGTTTCTTTTAATACAAAATATTTTCATTTTATAATTATTTTCTAAAATTTGAACAGTATGTCTTAATAAATAAGAGTGTTTTTAGGAAATAAAGGTATTTGTGGATAATATTATTATTACTTGACTTCTAATAATTAAAAAAACAAATGAAAAATCTTTAAGGACAAGATCCTAAAGAAATTCGAGTAGTGATTATTTAGGAATCTTTAGGTAAGAAAACTTATCTAAAATGCTACCAATGTATTGGAGCATTTAGATTAATTTTCAATAAAGATTTCTTATTTTTTTAAATTGGCATAGAAATGAGTTTTTAGAAAATACTATTTTTTAAAAAAAAATTATAGATATCATATCTTATGGAAATAAATATGAATCCATAAGGATAGGATTTTTGAGAATTCCGAGTAACGATTTTTAAAAATTCCTTAGTGAGACGGCTCCTTTTAATATTGCCAAAGTATTAGAATACTTTTAGGAAATTTTTAATATAAGGTTTTTATTTATTCAAGCATTCTAAAAATTAAAAATATGTTTTTAAAGAAACTTAAGGAAATTAAATTTTAAATACCAAAATTAAGACCATTTTAGTTAATATTAAAAGATAACATATAATTAATTGGTATCGTTTTGAACGAGCGCTGTAGGGGTGCTAATCTTTTTTCATGCATAACCGACTCACGAATCAAGACTGTTTTCGTAGATCAAAATTTTATTTTTTAATAAATTTTAATTAGTTTTAAATTTTTATTAAGAAAAATTTTAATAGGTGATCAATCACATATAGCTAAAAAAGATTGGTGGTAACTCCATCTTTTGTTTTTCAAATTCATCTAGTGATCTCCAAAACTGTTACGACAAACAAAAAATCAAAAAATTAAAATACAAAAAATTAAAAAAATGAAAAAAATAAAAAAATGTTTTGATTTCAATTTTCTTGTTTCTAGAAAAAATAAAATTCAAAAAAATGTGTGTGTGTGTTTTACATTTCATTCATATTTTAATTATGTCATTATTCTTAATTGTTGTTATTGATTTTATTTTTAATAATTGTGGGGCATTTAGGCTAGGGGTATTTTAGGAAAGTGTGAAAAGTTTGTATGTTCCTTTGCACATACTTGTATCTACATTACATGGATAAGCTCTATACTTAGGCTTTAACCCTTTTTAAGAGGAAGTAATTAACTACACTCTCGTGAGGTATAAATCTTCATAATAGCTAGTGAAACATTCTCACTTGGATTAAACTTTTATCATTCATAGCTTGTAATGGGCAAGGATCAGGGGTACCACACTAGTTTATGATTGACGATGATGTGAAGAACAATTTGAGAACCTTTAGATGTGTTAATTCCTAACCTAGCATATAGTGAGCCATAAGGAGCCAGCCATAGGTAGAGCCATGCCCACCTTTTTCTTGGTAATTACCTTAAATAAGTCATATGAAAGAACAATCATTACCTTTCTCATTTACTTTTCTATTAGTTTGATAATTTGAAATGTTGCTTTTAATAAAAAAAGAGGAAAAGAAAAATCATTAAAAATTGCAAGTTAAAAAAAGCAAAAGAAAAAAAAAAAAGAAATGAAATGAAAAAGGTTTGAAAATTGGTTAATAAAAAAATGTGGATGTTAACTTGTCATGTTACTTTGCATTTGCATTTCTTTTTCCTTTTGACTAATTTTTTTGTGTTTTTCTTTTTCTTGTTTGTCTCATGCATCATCCTAAGATAAAAGCATTGGAGATATACATTACATATAATTCATCAGTAGAAGTTTTCATAGCATTGCAAGAATCACAAGTAGGATCCTCAGTAAATAAGTTATTCTATTAATTAAGGATTAGTTAAAAAATAAACAGCAAATAGGGGGAGACTGTTTGATGGATGGATATGTTGCAAGCCTTCCAGAGATGGTATATGTGGACTTAAAGAGGAATGACATGACACATTTTTAAGGTATTTAGAGTCAGTGGGGCCTAGAAAAAAAGATTACGTTCAAAGCTAAGTATAGAGACATTACCCTATTATTGATGGTGAAATCTAATGATCAGATGTTGAAGGCTACAATAAGGTTTTGGAATCTGACATATCGATGCCTTACATTCAACAAAGAAGATATGACACCTACCATAGAAGAGTATTTTGCCTTGTTGTGCTTAGATTTACCTAAGCCCAATAGAGTGTACTGGATGGCATAGAAGCTATCAAGGTATAAGAAAAAGTTAGCAAAGATAATTGAGGTTGAGGTTCAGGTGATTGATAAGAAAAAAGGAACTAGCAAGGGATACCATAGGTTTTCTTATGAGACATCATGTTACAAAGTTCCAACAAAGACTGAGTTACGGATATGTTTACATTGGTGATCTTCCCAAGAGATTCAGGGTATATAGAGGCTCCATGGTTGACTTTTTTGTATAGTTGGAGCAAAGATTAATCCTTCACCAACCATTTTAGCAAAAGTTATTAGATCCTTGAACCATTGTCAAAAGAAATAAGAGGAAAGGATGATTGCTTGTGTTCAACTACTTTATGTATGGATTCAAAGTCATTTTTAGGGCATTAACTGCACTTCGTTGTTGCTTACACCAAGTTTATAGTGCCTTTAGTCAAGTTCAATGCAAAAGAGTAGCCTAGAAATTTTTCTTCTGAAGAATGGATAGTGTTTTTTTGAAGCCTAAAGAGGGATGGGGTGACTTGGAAGGCACCATAGTTGCCTTATGTCTTGATTTTGTACAGTTGTAGAGATTAGTATTAGCTTCTACTGTTTGGTATTTGAGGAACCACTAGGTATGTACCATTGATGGTCAGAACATAGTTTGGGTCTTAATAGTTTATTCTAATGACTCGAAGGCTAGATTAGATAGAGTTTGACTATGGTACGGAAGGCTGCATAGGTTGTGTAGCATTACAAAAGTTTAAGGGTAGACATTCCAATTAGAATTAGATAGGTATTCAAATGATATGACTTCAAGGTATCTAATTTGAGAGGCCAAGCAAGCTAATGATTTGGTGCTATCATTCGATCCAAAATCAATCCAATCAATCGATTCACGGTCCAAGCCACCACCATCAGAATTAAAGATTGCTAGGCTAAAGTTTGAGGTTGAGTGAAGAAAATGAAAAAAGAAAACCAAAGACTATAGGAAGGATAGGTCAGTTGAAGTATGAAGAAAGTGCAAAAAGGATAGGCTAGAGAAGATGACAAAGAAGAAAGACTTGGCTTGGAGTGATTTCAAAGAGTTATAGTTAAAAAACCAAAGATAAAAGGCCCAGTTAAAGGATAAAAGAAATGAAAGCAAATATTGAGAAGAGGTAGAGTAGCTTAGGGAAAAAGTATGATTCTGGAGATGTAGGGCTTGAGATGTTGAAGATAGGATTATTGTGATCATACAAGAAAAGAAGGATTCACCCAAAACACTCGCAACAAATAAAAAGGGAGCTAAGTATGACCCAATAAGATAATAAAGAATTGAAAAAGGAATTGAGAAGTGAAAAGAAAAGGCATTCAGACACTCAAAGGGAAAAAGATTAACTTGGCATAAATATCAAAGCCTTGGAATTACAGTTGCAAGAAAACAATGACCACATCTCCCTTCTACGAAAGGAATGATAAGAAAGGGAGATCGAATGGAAACAAATGTGCAACTAAGATAAAGAAGCTTGAAAGCAATCGAAGATTGAGAGTCAAGGGAAACATATATGTAATGACCACCTAGGTACTTAAATCTGGATGGCAGTTTGACAAGTTGAGGTGATGATGGAAAAGGCAGAGTCCTTGAAGTAAGGAGTCATTCATACTAGCAATTATAGTAAAATTCTTTTAGAATTCTTGAATGAGGTGAAAGGGTAATATGAGTAATTTTGGCATTTTTATGGCCATAGTTTTAAAAAGGTTTATGATGAATAGAACTTAAAGTTTTTGGAATGAATGAAAACTACTTTTGGTTTGAATAATCTATAAATGAATATCTCTATTTATATATTAAAAGCATGCTTAAAAGTGCTAATGAAAAAGGGTAATGGTTATAAATATACTTTCATCAAACTTTTGAGGTGAAAGAAGTATCTTTAAATAACCTAGCCTAAATATAGGAAGGAATTTAAGCTATTTTTTAATAATAATAAAATTTGACTTGCATATCATGCATTATTTGCTTGAACTATTATTTTTCATGCCAATTGAGGATAAAGAATAATGGTTGTAAGTATACTTTCATCAAACCTTCAAAGGAAAGAGATTTAAAATTCTTACCTAAATATTGAAGGGTTTTTAAATTATCTCTTAAGGCTAATAATAAAAATTCACATCATGTGCTTTTATTTTTTGGGAATCAATAAAAGGTTCAAGGATAGCATGCTTTAAGAAACAAGATCAGTTGGTTCTTTGCATTGACAATACTAAAACTCACTCAAGGATCATGGAGAATGAGAATGCCAGTTGAATTGGTAGGATGGAAAATGCCCACAAAGAAATCATGGAAACGATTACGAGGATATATAAACAGGTAGTTGGCAGAACTGAAGCAGATGTTGGTAGGGTTGTCTAAAGGAAAAAGGGTTGTTGAGATGTATGATGCAAGAAAAGAGGCAATAGTAGAAGAGCCAATATATGCGGGATTCAGATACCCTTATCCCTATGTTACTTAGGCACCATTGGCAGTTCATCACCAATATGCTAGTACTTCTATCAGAACATCATTTGTCCAAGTAAACACTAATCTTAGGGAGTAAAAGAAATTAAAAAGGGTGTTTGATTCTATAAAAAGTATTGAAATGAAAAACAAGTATGATACATTAGAAGAAAGGTTGAAAGCAATAAAAAGACATGATGTGCATAGAAATGTAGATGCCTAAGAGCTAAGCTTAATGCCTAATCTTGCTATTCCATTGAAGTTTAAAGTCTCGAATTTTGAGAATTATAATGAAACAAAATAGCCCTCAGCACACATTATAATGTTTTGTAGAAAGATGACTAGCCATACACACAATGACAAGTTACTAATTCACTGCTTTTAGGACAGTCTCACTAGGTCAACTGTAGGTGGTCTATCTAATTGGACATTAGCAAGATACACTAATAGAAGGATCTGGTTACGGTCTTCATAATACAATACAAACATGTGAAAGATATGGCATTGGATAGGTTGTCCTTAAAAAACATGAAAAAAAAAAGTCACCGAAACCTTCAAAGAGAATGCTCATAGATGGAGGGATATGGCTAATAGGTCCAACCATCATTGACAAAAAATAAGACCATAATTCTTTTCGTTAGCTTTTTAAGAGCCCTTTATTATGACAAGTTGGTAACTAATGCAACCAAGAATTTTGTCAACATGGTGAAGTTGGGCGAGATGATAAAAAATACAATAAAAAATGGCAAATTAATGGACAAGAGGCCTCAAGTGCTAAGAAAACAACAAGAAAGAAAGATTCAAAAACCCATGCAATAACAATTTTAAGTTGATTTTTCATTATATATCATTCATATCCCACATATACACCCTACTACCCATTTGCCAACTAGGTATCCCAAACACCATACCCATATACACCACCACTAAAGCCAACATATCAACCTAATTTTTGACCTAGAGTTCCCTAATTCACTCCAACATTGACCATACAATCATTTTACCAACCAAACAATCCCATCATAGAACATAAAAACTATCGCACCATTAACACCAAAGAAATAACCCCTATTAACCCAATGCCCATGTTTTACACTGACCTTTACCCATAAACTCCTAAAAGACAATTATATCACTTTTATCCCTATTGAACCTCTTAATTTGTCATATCCAAAATGGTATAACCTTAATGCCTGATATGAATACCATTATGGTGCTATGGGCCATTCTTTGAAAGATTGTACTATTTTGAAATACAAAGTGCAAGCTTTGGTGAAAGGCATATGACTAAACTTTAATACTTGAACAAAGCCTAATGTAGGAGGAAACCCATTACCCAACCATGCTAGGGGTATAACCAACATAATAGAAAAGGTCAAAAGAGTTAAAAAATAGGTAAGAGAAGTGATGACCCCTCTAGAAAAAGTTTATGACAGATTGGCTCGAACTGATGTAATTCCATTGATAGTTTTTAAGGCCATTGATAGTTGTTAAGACTTGGGTTTAGTTTGTAAGTATCATGGGATAGGACATTTTATCCAAGATTGTGAAAAGTTCAAGTAGATAGTTCACAGGTTGATAGATAGTAAGATAATTGAATTCAATAATAAAAAGGAAAAAGATAGAGTGGATATGATAGCAAGTCAAGTATTAGGTGGATTGTTAATTCTCAAACCTTTAATTATTTTCTATGTTTAACCAAAGCTTGCGGTGAACAAGTGAACTCTTTACCCTACATCAGTTGTAACTGTATATGTTCCCAACTTTTTTCCTTACAAAAGTGAGAGCAATGTCATGGAAGTATAAGCGTAATGTAGAAATAAAAAGATTGAGCAGTTTCAAAATGGATGCTGAAATCAACATATTATGGGTCGAAAGATTGACCTAAAGTGGTTAATGGTATGGCTCTGAAGCATTAGACAAGTAAGAATAGAGAAAACAAAGGAGGTGGAGGAGAACAAAAAGAGGAAAGAAATCCTGTTATAATGAATATAGTAGTGCAATATAAAAAGCCAGTAACAAAAAAAAAGGCATGTGAATTTCTAAAGATTATCAGACACAGTGAATATAGTGTTGTAGATCAGCTTAACAAGATATGAACAAGAATTTCATTGTTGACTTTGCTATTGAACTCTGAACCCCACAAAAATAAGTTGCTAAAAATATTAAACCAAACATATATAGATCATGATATTTCTGTTGAAAAGGTAAACCATTTGTAGGAAGTTTAATGGCTCAAAACTATATTACATTCAATGATGATAAGATTTCACCAGAAAGGAGAGTAGTGTAAAGGCATTGCATATCATGGTAAAATGTAAGTGCCACACCATGGCGAAAGTGCTAATTGATAATAGGTTCTCTATTAATGTTATGCTAATGGCTACTTCGACAAAGCTACCAATTGATCCTTTTACATTAAAAGCCTTTGATGGATTAAGAAGGGAAGTGATAAGAGATATAGAGATTTTGTTATAGATAGGTCTTTACACCTTTAAAGTTGAATTTCAAGTTATAGATATTTCACTATCATATAGTTGTTTACTAAGGAGTCCATGGATTCATACCATTGGGATTGTATTGTCATCATTACATTAGAAGGTGAAATTTATGGTGGATGAAAAACAAGTGTGTGTGGATAAAGAGGAAAATCAATTGATAAGCAAAACATTAACAACCCTTTACGTGGAAGTCATAGAAAAAGCACTTAAATGCATAGATGTTGGGAAACGAATGGCAACT